>NW_027114029.1:1653914-1661337 GCF_000696795.3 Halyomorpha halys
ATTATTTTAATTTTTTTTATTTATTTATAACGTTATGTATAGTTAGGGGTGTCTTTTGTATGAGAGTATATCCCCTCCCCCTCATAATCAATTGTTGAAAAAAAAATGTACCTCTTACATTAACCATGTAAGGCCCACCAGGCAGATTAAATAAATAAATATACTTTTTAAAATACACATTTATTAGCAGTGTGAACAAATGGGTTTTAATTGACAATGTTAATTTACGATTTTATTATGTAATTTTATTGTGTAAATTTGATTAATTCCATCATTAATGGAAATAATTATATTAAATACCTGAGTAAATATTATTGCATTTTTTTAAATACTTCAGTTTGTTTATTAAATATTATGACTTAATATTTGCTATTTTTGAATTAATAAATATTTGGGCCCTAGTAATTACCAATAACGATCACTCGTCTAATCTCTATTTCACTTAAAATCTCTAATCCAAGATACATGGTGGGGCGTATTAGAAACCATTGTCCCGGATATTTCGGTAATAGGGAGGTTGCATTTGACTCCTATCGAATAATGCCATTTGTAAACCTGTGAAGAAGCAACATTAGCATGATTACTGATTGAATCATTCACGACAATAGAATGAGCTGTGGAACAATAAGCGGCCACGATTGAATGGAATTCAAAACAGTCAATCTGAGACCCCATCCAACAATAATTATTCAATGGTGATCTTTAGCTGTGTACCAATACTTTTGCTGTTTTGTTTTTTTTCACAATAATAAGTTGACACTTAGATTACAGATTGTCAGTTAGATAAGTAGTTAGTAAAGCAGTGAAGAAGTAGTTAAATGCAAATGTGAAGCACTTAGTAGCAATGAATTGTAAAGAAGCAATTATTGATTTTGAGGAAAATATTTTGTACAAGAGCCGGGAAGAAAAAAAGGCAGTTATCTCACCCCCCAATTTTTGATTACTTTAATGAAAACTATGTATAATTACTAGTCAAAACTGATGAGTCTTCCAAGGTTAGGTAGGTGGAATAAAAAATGGCGGCTGTTTCAAAACCTTAAAAAAACATTAATTTTTCATTCGGAGCTCTATATTTTAAAAACTACCAACAACACAAGAAAATCTAACAGAGTACTGTTTAAAGAGGAGTAAATTTCTTGAAATATTACCCCTTGATACAGCTATTTAGGTTTAATCGTTCTTGAGAAATAGCCTTTTAAAAAGCAAGATTTCATAAAAATTGAAAAATCTAAATCTCAGGAACTATGTGACTTACAGATGTCTATTAGCAATGAAATTAAAGCTAGTTTAATGTACTATTAAGTAGTTTATGATATTTACCTTCGTAGGAATAGTAATTTTCATGATATTTGCTAAAGTAAATTGATTTATAATTGTTCGGACAATAAGTTTGGTTTATGAAAATCTTTATTTCAGAAAACTATTGGACGTACAGATGTCTGTCTGCACTCAAATTAAAGGTAGTTAAATTTACTATAAAATAGTTGATGTTTATCTTTGTAGGAGGAGTAGTTTTTATAATATTTGACAAAATAAACTCACAAAATATTAATTTCTAGTTGTTTGTATAAAATGTTGGATTTTTGAAAAAATATATCTCTAGGTCCATAAGAAGTACATATGTCAGCCAACACTCAAAATAAAGGAAATTTAACATACTCTAAAGTTGTCTATTACACTTATCTTCATAGGGGTAGTCCTTTTAATGATATTCACATATGAAAATAAAGTTGACAAATGAAAATTTGTCCGAGCAGCTATAAGTCAATTTATTTTATCAAATTTCATGAAAAACACTACTCCTGCGAAGGTAAATATTCTAAACTACTTTATAGCTCATTAAACTAGCTTTAATTTGAGTGCTTTACATCACATAATAGACAACTTTACATCACATAGTTCCTGAGATATAGATTTTTCGAAATAAATTCACTAACTACTGATCGTTCATTGATTTTTATGAAATTTTCCTTTTTAAAAAGGTACATCTCGAGAACTATAGAAGGTAAATAGCTCTATTAGGGCTTACATTTTAGTAAGTTTACTCTACTTTAAATGATGCTCTCTTAGATTTTCTATTGTTGTTGGTAGTTGTAAAGATATAGAGTTCCGTATAAAAAATTATTTATTTTTAACGTTTTGAAACAGCTAAAATTTTTTATCCCCTGTACCTATACTTGGCAGACTCATTAATTTTGACTAGTAACTAGTTTTCAATTAATTAATCAAAAATAGGGGTGAAATAACTGTTTTTTTCTCCTGTAGGGCTCTTGTACTAATTGGATAGTCCGTTTTCATTTCTTGTTATTTAATGTAACAAATTTATGAAATCAAAATATTTACTCTTATTTTCTATGCTTTTTCCCCAATGTTGCATCAACTTTAATCTCAGAACTGAAATATTCAAGGTTTGTGAAGAAATGAAGTCAGAAATTGCCTTTTTGACCTCAGAATCATTTGAAAAAAATTTACTTTAAAGAAGTCAAAATTTCTGAACAGATAGTCGGTTGGAGATAAGTATGGAGAATAAGATGAATGTGAAAGGACTTCATAACTCAGTTCATTTAGTTTCCTGACTGTCTGTCCTTAAGCATGAGGTCTAGCCTTGTCGTAACAGAATATAGTTCCCTTTCGCTTAACCATGCAGATTTTTTTTTGAGACGTTTTTGATGCATTATCTCAATTTCACTGCAGCACAATTTGGATGTGATGGTTACTAGCTCTGGGTAAGAAGGAGAAATGAATTATTTCTTCCACTTCCACTGTGAGTCTAAGTTCATCGTCGTCAAATGTTGGTGCAGTTCTTCCTCTGGGTCGATTATCCAATCACTAGTTAAACATTTTTCAAACCAGAGGCGAATGGTCCGTTCGTTATAACAACCTTCCCTGAACTCCGTGGTAATATTTCTTAAAGATTAGACTCCCGAGTGTCCAAGTTTAACCTCATAAAAAAAAATTACTCGAGAATCGCGTGTTTTCTTAGTCATATTTGATGGAATCCTAAGAAATGTACAACCGATAGGAGTGATAGTAAATATTATAAAGAAAAGAGAGAATTAATAACGGCTCATTATAATATGTTAACATAAAGGTAGTGAACAACTAAATTCTGCTAACCCCTCTTTGAATTTCTGAAACAATAACCCAATAGTTTTGAAGTCCTAGTTACATCCAATGTTTCCCATATGTAAACTCAGCCAGAGTCCACGGTACTATCTTATCAATACGCTCAATTCAAAATAAAATCTTACCTTTTTTTGTCAGATGTCCTAAAAATAATACAAAGCAGCGATATATTTTAAAATTAGATTTCAAATGATAACACAGAAATCGAATGAATCAATTATGCATCTTCCATAAGAAGTAACGTTTATTTTATTCACTCGCAGTATTTATCACACCCTTCCCAGTTCTTCCTTTATTAATAAATTCAGAAATTATGAACGATATTACCGAATATTAGTAATAAGTATTTGGTTATATTTTAAGAATATTTTTGTATATCTTTGAAAAAAATTTAACAGCCAACTGCATTCGGGTGCTTATGAATTAATAATTACCTTAGCTAAACATCTAAACACCTTTTTATAGGATTACTAATAATGATTATTGAAAAAACCTGAACAATTATTTTTCAGCCGTGGTAGGGGTACTTCTGTAGCGGCCCCGCTACAATTTAATGGATACCGCTATAACCGTTATGACCTGGCGCTATTTAGATTTCGACACGTGAAACACTGCGATCATCATTATTTCAGTTTAATTGAAGCTACCTTCTCCATAATCTTTTGCTACTATCACTAGACTACCAGTGCAAAATGTACATGCAATTAGTCACCTATCAACTAAGATGTAAAAGTATTTATCATCTAAAAACATCTTTCTCGCTTAAGTAGAACATAACTTGAAGTAAAAGAGTTATCCAAAAGTTGTTAAATTAAACACTTGCTGCCACCTACGTATCTCAGGGATTCTTATAGCTTAAATAATAGAACAGTATTATTCAGCTGTAATGTAAGTCATATTGCTTTCCTCATTTCAATATCTTGCACGATTGTGAATTTTGTCAAGGCTAACATGCATATTAAAAATATAGTCATAGAAAAAAGGATGCACGTGCTAATCTAAACTTAAGTATTTAAGTCGTACCCGACACTCTAAGGCGAGAAAAAATTGAAGTAATATTTCATCAGCAGTATCTTTAACGATTCTCTATCTTGGGATATTTAAAAAAAAATAAAAATCCGGATTCTCGACATCGCCACCACTTCCAGGATGTTCCAAGGAAAATCCGAACAGCCATTATCAAGACCAGTTTCTGATTCACATTCGTCCTTCACGCGGATTTATCTTCAAATGTACCGTTCCGTGTTTAATATTTTTATTTTATTTAACAAGACATATTTTAAGAGCCGGATCTCTCAGAAGCTTGCAATTATCTGTAACTCGTTCAGCCGGGAGGAGCGTTCTTGAAGCTCCACTTTACTAAATTATGCAGGCGTAGGAATATTTTTGAAATAAAAATTCATTCTATTACTGGGCCTATGAAAAGATTTATATTGGAAGAAGATAGACTGTAGAAGTAGATTGTAGGAACACAGTTCGAGTGGCGGTCAATAAAGAATAAAATAATAGAAGAAAACTATTTATTGTTAACCAACGTTTCGTCCCACTTTGCAGGGCTGTCAAATTGAAACAAAATGGCAGCTAAGGAAATCTGACAGCTCTGACGAAGCCCTGCAAATGTTAGTTAACAATAAATAGTTTTGATGAATGGAATATGGTCCGGGTGCGGTAAAAAAAAAACTCAAACAGTAGATAATTATACTATTTTATTGAGCCAACGTTTCGCCCCACGTTGCAGGGCTTCGTCAGGGCTTAAAAAGATACAAACACTATAGTTACAAAAAGGAAAAAGAAAAAAATAAGTGTTAAATAACAGGGTTATAAAATAAAAAGTAAGATATAATAAGAAAAATTAAAGGTTGTAAATATTAAATGAAAAGGGTACTATTTATTTATTTATTTACTCTTATTTAACACTTATTTTTTTCTTTTTCCTTTTTTCTAACTATAGTATTTGTATCTTTTTTAGCCCTGACGAAGCCCTGCAACGTGGGGCGAAACGTTGGCTCAATAAAATAGTATAATTATCTACTATTTGAGTTTTTTTTTACCGCACCCGGACCATATTCCATTCATCTATACACACGTCAATCAATAATCTTCCAATAAATGGTTTTCTTCTTCTATTTTGATACCTTTATTGACAGCCACCCGGACTATCTTCCTACAATAAAAGGTCCATAAATTGAGCTTCCATATGCGGTTATAAACCAACCTAATTTTTTACCAACCTGACCTGAAATAATGTTTTCATTTCGCTACAAAACCCGAAGTTCTGTTTATATTTAATAGATGAAATTTCTGAAATTAAAATAAAATTTCTTCAAATAATTATGGATATGGCTTATCCGAGTATAAATGATCTTAACTTCATATTTCAAATAGGTAAGTATATAAATTATACGGTGTCTATATCTGATTTTTTATAATTGAATTGAACATCGTAAGATTTATACACACAAACGTTATTAACATATTAAGAAAAGCTTGTCTCAAGAGCGGATTGTCTCAGGGGTAAGGCACTTTACTACTATTTCCAAGGGTCTATTGATAGACCCTCAGATATTGTAGCCGTGAGTCAATCCTGTGAGTTCGGGATCCCTTCGGTGTCTATCCAGCCTCATAAAGAGTATACCCTCAATTTGGGATAAAATCTGACAGTCAAGCGTGATTCTGACCAAATCACTTCCTTGAACAACCGTTGGTCTAGCAACAGTATTTCCTGACTATTCATGTTTTATTGATACGGGTTTATTTATTTACTAATACAATAAATTAGACATTGAGTAATGAGTATATTTATTTTTGAGAAAAAAGAATGGTGAATAATATAATATAATAGGAATTTTAGATACATTTATAACATTAGAAAAACATATTAAATGTTATTCCGGTACCAATGGCAATTATTAAATTAATGTCTGTATCTGATTTTTTATAATTGAATTGAAAATCGTAGGATTTCTATGAATGAAATCGTAGAAAATATTTTATTTAGTTTGGTAAATAGTTGTGAATTTGTAAATTTCCATTCACACTTCAGCTTATTATTACGATAAGTATCTTTTTTTATAATGTTATTTTGTAATCTTCATTCCTTAAACGCATACTTTTCTTTGCTCTACAAACCATGCACTGGATCTCTGCAATAATAAATAACGGTCATTCGCTAGACCTTGAACTTTCTTAATAAAATTATTACACATCATTATTTATTTTGAAAATTTAATCATATTGAGACAGCAATAAAGTAGAAAGTAGGAAAAAAATAAAATAGTTTCTGGCATAAATATTGCGGAGTAATTTGGTTAATTGATCTTCCAGTACAGAAACTCTCCTACCGATTTCACTCCTAAATAGGCAGACCCTGAGTTATGTAGGATAACAATGGTTATCTTAATGTTACAGTCTGCCCTTTAGTGGATTCCTTTGTGTTCGTAATGAGGGCGTGGTGGTTTTCTGACCATGAACTAAATATTCACTAAGAGGACAGTAACAGCAATTGTGATCTAAAATATTTATGATCTTCGGTTGTAAACTTCAGAATAAGTAAGTAATTAAAGTCGAAGTTACGAAGTAAAACTGTATTACTTCCTAAAAAAAAATTTAGACTTCTGGAAGATTGGAGAGTAGTCATAGATCACCAGTAGCAGGTAGAATAAAATTTTATATTTTAAAATAAGGTTTTGAAATTCCTTCCTCAGAAAGGGTATTCAATTTCATGTGATCCTCCCACCCCTGTTTTGGCATGACCCTAAGGCAATTAACACCCCGTAACGATTTGCTCCATTCACCCCTACTCCAGTAACTTTGGAAGCTCATTCTAATCAATGACTATAACATCTGTTGCTGGGTCGAACGCCAGAAGTTCCGCATTATGTTGTCGTCACAGTTGCCCGAATAGCTCGCTGTTCAAATCAAATATTTATGCAGTAGCTTTCTATGTTTAATTCTCCTTTCTGAAGTAAAGAAAAAGTCTACAATCTTTGTAGAATTAAGAACTCATGACAAACACTAAACAGAAGTGGTGCAACATACAAAATATTCTAGACAGTGGAAGTGAATGACTAAAAGCCAATTTCAACTTCTGAAAATCACATAAGAATTTAAAAATTATTCTATGAGGAAAACGGATTTTAAAATCTTATTCAAATTCAAAATTTGTAATATTTCTAAAATGCCACATAACACTTACATTTATTTGTGTATTCAATAACTTAGTACATTTATCCAAGAATACGGTTTTATTACATATTTTAGTGCAGGAGAAATCACATAAGATGATGAGCTGATATAT
>NW_027114029.1:1661394-1663430 GCF_000696795.3 Halyomorpha halys
CATAAATATAAAATATACAATATTAACCAAATTGTTTTGGGATAGACCCTTATACAATATAATTTTCTTGATACTAATTATATTTTACATAATTACTTTATTGTTTAAATAAATCAATTGGTCCATCATCAACAGTCCAACGTTTCGGGCCATCCGCAAGTACAATCTTAAATTTACACCTCACATCCAATTACTTAAAAACGTTTTGTAGGCAATTTTGCCGAGGTCATTAATTACGAGTCAAAATACCCTACTTTGTCACAATTTCATTAATTTTTAAAAATTTTAATTTTAGATCAACTTAACACTATCATCATCACATATGGGGTACATATTTAACACATTACACATATTTAACATTGTCCTTGAGGATGGGATTGGCCGAAACTTTGGACTCTTTCCTAGTCTTGAACACTAATTGTTTTGTTTTATGTTGGGCATATCCTTTATGATTCTCAAAAATAAATTTCATTATACATCATTAGTCAATTACCGGTTACTTTTATTTTCTTCAAACATATTATTATTGAAAGAAAATTTAATATACAATTTCATCTTATGTCGACACATAAAAAATGGCCGAAATTTTGGTTTCAATATCTTTAGAAACATCTACTTCTGTATTTAGTAAATATATAATAATAATATAGTAAAAATATTAATAACCATGACCATAATTAGTATTTAATATTTTCTCTAGTTAATTAATTCTATTAATTATTTCACCATTATAATTTATGATGAGTTAACAAATTTAAATTATAGTAAATACATATAATATTACAAGTCGGGTCTTGTTATAATATTGGCCGATCAGATCTTATTGTACTTAATGTAGATTTTTAATTTAATTTACAATTGTGATTATAATTTAATGAAATTATAACAAAACAAAGTTACATTTATATTTTATGATAGGTGAGATAATGTTCTTATTTTGTGTGCAAAGCCACATTGACAAAATCCGAGGCCGCCTTTACGGATCAAATTGATTACAATTTTGCGCATGCCCAGTAATAATGCCACGGCCAACCCGACATTGAGTATCCGAATACTCCTGTGGTATTAGTAATATTTAGTATTATTTTTAATGTTTAAGGTAATTTCTTTGTTTTACATTTAAATACTAAACGACGTCGTTAATTGTTTCCCTTGCACGGTAAAGCCTGTTTGCGATCGATTGGTCATGAGTCTGTTAAGTGTCATGTCTAAGGATTCCTCTGTAATAACAATGAATTTATTATAATATTTATCCCTTGCTAGAATTATTGGTATTTTGTTTTATATATTAAAGTGGATTAACAGCTACTTTATTAGAAATGTTTTTATTGAAGTTATGACTGTGAGTTGTATAGAAATCCACTGATAGCATTAAAGAGGAAAATACATTATTATAAAAGGAGTAATGCCCACCTGTATTGGGTTGCTATGCACACAGAATATACTATATCCTGGTAGAATTTTTTTTTCTTTTAATTAAGAAAAATGTATGTTTTTCTCCTTCTTTTTTTCTATAGATTTGTAACTTTGTTTTTAAAAATTATTATCATTCTTCAAAATTTTTGTTCCATACATCTCTCAAATTTTATATCCCCTATCAGGTCAATACTAAATATAAATTAAAATTTATCTCATAAATGCAGTGTAAAAATTTTAATTATAGTAATAATAAAGAAATCGATAAAAATCCAGAGTAGTTTCGCATATATGATTTTGCATGTTACATTTAGTTAGAAATTTAAACAAAAACTTACAATATAACAAAAACCCAAGAAAAAATATTAAATATTTAGATGGTTAGAAATTAATTATAATATATATTAATAAAATTATTATTAGAAATTAATTGAAAATTAATAGTTAACGCTAATGAGTTGGTATATATTCCTTACCCATAATAATTATTCATTGTCTAGTTTAAAAGTTATGTATTTTATTCTACATTATGATTATATTATATGTTTTTATTTTAATATACAATAAATTTATTCTATTATTTTAGTTTTAATTAATTGTACATTTTTATTTTTCTGAAT
>NW_027114029.1:1664110-1697281 GCF_000696795.3 Halyomorpha halys
ATGTACTTTTCAAAATATATATAAATATCTATATTCAAATAAAGCAGATTCATAAATTTAAACGTTTTGAAACTAAATTGCGACATATCGATTTTGTGTGAAACGGTTAAGGTTGCAGATGCTTCATGGAATGACAAGGACAATGTCGAAATCCTCTGGCGACCTCAGAATTCCCCATTTGAGTCAATCGAGTACAGCTTAGAGTCTGACACTAAGAAGGCTCTCGAAGAATGAAAAATTGTTTGTAATATTTTTAAAAAAATAAAAAAATTATCAGAGATGAGATATTTCATAGTTAGTAGAAATCGACTTAGTGATCGATTTCTATTTATGAAAAAAGAAGAAAGAATCCCTACAGATTTCCTCATTTTTTGAGAGCCATTGTGTAGCTAAGAAAAACATAGCAGGTACTAGTTTTTCTCCCCAATTTTTCTAATAGGCATTAAAACAAGCACGAATTCTGCATTGCCATTTAAGTTGTTATTCCCTTTAAAGATCCGGAGTTGAGTTCCGAGGACCATCTTAGGAAAAACTGTGGTTTGGGTGCTAAATCAAATTTTTAAAAATAGTACCACAGAAAAAAGTCGCGGATGACGAAGGGCTTCTTTTTTATCAGATTTTTTTTATTCTACGTAACCACAGTGAGAAGTAAAAGTTCAAATTTTAATTTTTAGTTTTACTTCCCTATATATAAATTATTGCTATCATAAAAAAGCTCGAACCCGAGTTTTTAACGGTACTGCACGTTTTAAGGGCCACAAATTGATTTGCGTGTTTATACACAGATAAGATACATACATGAAAATCAAGCTCAGAATGAAACTGAAACAAAGAATTGAAGACATCAAGTATATACCTAGAATTTTAGAACTATATGTTTGCTAAAATTGACTAAATTTGAAGTGACACTTTATTTCATCGGTTTAAACGCGGTCTGACAGAGCATAAATGTTTATTTAAAAAAAAAAACTGCATCTAAAGAACCTTTAAATTTGTTAATTTGAAACAATCAGCTATCTCTGGTTATTAGCAATAAGAAAAATAGATAAATTTAAAATATGAAAGAATTAGAAAATTAAATAAAGGAAAAAATAATTTTTTTCCATGATTTTTATGACAATAGTTTTATATTTTGACTATTGTCATAACAACAATGGTAACACGAAAACACACTATTGACAATGATTCTATCCTCAGTTTAAGCTTTAAGCTGACATAAATTATTTGGCTGTCTTGTTAGGTATTTACAATGCCTTCGATACTGTCTGGTGGTCTTTTGTTTTCATATCATTAATCATCCAGTAAGATTATTAATTATTAATGGATATTCTTTCGTGTATAATAGAATCAACATGACTTCTGTTTTCGTATATGAATCAACCTGGTGCAACTTTCTTTTTAGGATTACGAGAATCCGTTGCTAAAAGGTGGTTAAAGACTAATGGTTTGATGAGTTTGGGCCAATGCCAGGGGAAAGCGTCTATTTATGCCAAGGAATATTAAGGTCATGTGTACTGCATAGAAAAAAACAAACAAAAAATTGCAGCCAACTGATGTTAATATCAGAACAAGAATTTTGTAGAAATAATTTATTGTATCTTATATTAATTAATAATACAATTGATTTTAACGCAGAGCTACCTAGGCAGAAATTCCGATTTTTTCATCGTTAATACTAGAATCAACATGACTTAAGTCATAAAGTTAAATAACTTATGGTTCAAAGATCAAGTTATACATATTTATAAATGTATTATAGATAAATTAAAATGAATTATTACAATATCATAAATTTATGGTTTAACATTATGTTGTGGTTAGTCAGTGGATAATAGCTGATGAAATAAAAAATAAAAAAATAATAGAATATGATCATACAAAACTGCTTTGTACAATAACAGTACGTTATAACGCCAACTGTCTGACGTAAACAACGAAATAAATAAGTGGTACAGTCACGAAATAAAAGTCATCCTGCCCAGGCAGGAATCGAACCGGTGCTGTTGCAATTTGGAGGCTGTTAAGGTGACGCCTTAACACAAGCCTACAATATCCCCATGATATAGTCTACCGACCGAATTGTCTGCAGTACTACAAGCCCGCTAAAACGTCCTTCATTATCAAGGCTAAAGTAACTGGCAGGACTTAAAAATACAAGTGCTATTTCACCGTACTCTCCCTTTTTGGAATCGCTTGCCTGTTATCATCACCAAGTGTAATTAAGGACAACCTCGAATCGCAGTCCTTGTGAGGATATGAATTAATTCCCTTCTGGGATCCTGCTTATTAGCCAAGCCCAGTATTTATTAGCCAGATGGCCTTTGTTGCTTAAGTTCACCAACGTCAAGATAGGACTTCATTCATCATACATCATTGTTAAGTGCAAACATTTTAACTACTTAACTCCCGGTACTGATATACTTCTTCATTCTTTAGAATGGACTTATTATCCTTTCGGTTTAGAGGACAGCGCTTATCATCGCATACGAGGTCATTGATGCTAAGTAGTAATTTAAAAAAAATAATCTATGATGATGTAAATTAATATGGACGACGACCTCTAAATCGACGCCTTCTTCTGAAGAGGTAATTGGCCTTACTGGTTTCCCCCAACTGGTCCAGTTTACGTCATAGGGATCAGCAAGGTCTGAGGATTAACTTCCTCGTTCCCCAATAGGTCCATGACCATTACATAAGTAGATAATAAATCAACGAATACGTCTATGGCTATTATTTATTTATATATGGTCCTTTATATTATAAATAAATAGGTCTGTAATCGAGCGATAGGAGAATGGCTGTTGCTAAATGTGGTTCAGACCCGAACCTTAAAAATGGAGGATAACCTCCAAGGCAATCCTTTGTCCTCAACATGTTAGTTTATTCAATGTATGAACGGTCGCTATTGTTATCGAAAGAATATTTAATTTTGTGTAGATTAGTGGGGACGTGTTGAAGTTATCACAATTTTTGTAATTTTCGAAAAAAAATCATAAGAACAGGGACGGCGAAAATTATGAACAATTTAAAAAAAAAAATTTCTGGTCCTTTAAAAATTCATATTTTAGGTTTTCTCAAGGTGTTAATAAGAAATTAAAATTTTATATTTTAAAGAATACAATAGTTTAACAAAAGACAATGAAGCCATTGTGCAATCGGGATAGATCGGACGGCCTCGGGTTTTCCCGTTCAAATCGGATATATCTATTTTTCCTTTATTTATTCATAAAATTCTTTAATGCTTTGTATTTGGGTATTATTTATTATTACTAATAATATGAACTGTTTATTTTTTTTTCAAATAAAGAAAATTTAAAGCACTTTAGAGGAAGATTTAAAAAATGATTTGTTGTTTGAACTCTATGAAACTATTTTAATGAGATAAGACATAGCTGATATTAAAAACCATGTAATTCTACATCGACATTGTTTTTTAAAAAATGGAAAAATATGCAAATTGGTTCTATAAAGTGGCACTCCCAATAAGTCAATTTTTTTTTTTTTTGGGCGGGGGGGAAGTTGCTGTCACATCTGTTTTAATATGTAATTTCAGTTTTTAAAACTTTTCGTTTTTGAGCTAGGCTTTTGCGAGACTTGATTTTTTAGGACTCAAAGGTCCTACTTTTTATCAATGAAGGTTTTGGAAAATATTCTCACTGAAGTATTTAGATAATTAAACTGGTTAAAGGCCCAGTTTAGATTCCCCAGATTAGTGTTCGAAATATGTACTATGAATAAAAATTCATATAAAATGTGGAATAAATATTGAAATAAAATAAATTAAATAATCAAACATTAAAAATTAAGTAAAATTATTAATTTTTTAAAGTCCCAATTTTTTATTTCTCTATCGGAATGCATTAAAAATTAATTTTCCTGTTTTAATACTATCAAGAATAACCCACTTTGAAATTATTCTCTTGAGGAAATATTCGTATCTATGTGAATATTGATATGATGTGATATTCGATTGTGTGACCTTTTAATTAGGTCATGTAAAAAATAAATCATTAAAATTGATAATAACGTAGTAGATTTTTAAAATTTATCTTGCTCTATCGCTCCATTTATTGGGAACGAGATGAAATGGTATTCATTGGCTCAAATGCAAGTCCCATTTCGTGTTGTGTGAATAATGTAAAAAAATTGAACAGATCTAGGTATTACTCATTCGACAACAAATCACTAATTAAATATTTTACTTAAAGTTACTAAAAAACAGAGGACGCCATCATGAAATCTAAATTTTAGTTTATTCGGTGTAACTAGGGTTTCGGATTATTAGTTATGTACCATGGTCGTAATCTAAAGTCAAGATTGACTTTTTAGTATTTTGGAGTAATAATGTATTTGTTTAAATATTTTTTCACTCAATATGAAAGTAAATCTATAACATGGCATTTCCTCTTTGCAATATAGCCTCACCACCCAGGATCAAAACTATGGGGGGGGGCATACCATAGTCAATCACAAAGGCAAATTAAATCAAAATTATATATATTGTTATAGCACTTTATTAGTTATAACAATAGTAATTGCTTTAAAAAATATATTTTTTATTAAATTAATTTTTTTTTTAGATTTCTAGGGGGTGCAGCTGTCCCCTCCTGCCCCTGGGTACGCCCATGTCACCATATAAAAAATTAATCATGCCTGAGTAAAATTATAAAAAAATAATTGGTTAGATGCACCATAAAAATAAAGAGGAAAGATGTATTGGGTCAAGAAAGAAAATTGAAAAAAAAGGAGAAAATAAAAATAAAAATGATAAAAAAAAAAAAAAAATCTTATATTACTATTGTATATTATATGTTTACTCTACTATGTCTATATTTTATAAGAATTCAAAAGAATTGTGTATATAGCAGCGCAATACAGTTGTGCCTTTTCCAGTAATGTTTTTCTCTCACATTGGACGATGTATACTATGTATATGTATACTGAGGTAAGAATGAATAAACATTACACATTAAAAAATGATATGGAATGTGTATTTTATGGAACGGTGAAATTTCAGATGTATCATGAAGGAGATGGGGGAAGAGCCTCGAAAAGCAGATAAAAGAAAAATACCTGTATTGTGAAAACATATAGGAAGGATTTCTCAAAATAAAACTTACATGAAAAATAATGATTAACCTTCCGATTAAAAACATTTTATAAACTTTTTTTTATATTTTAAATATCTCATGTTTCTACTACTGCTCTAATTTAAGTCTCAGTTGACCAAACGTGATGAAATATCGCATTGGGCTGGTCCGAAGTAAATTAGATGCTGGTCCGATTCCACGTTATAATTTATTTTGATTTTATTAATTTTTTTATTTATACTGAACAAAATAAAATTCCTCTATCGCTAAATTATTATAACTATTTACCGTTGTGTTATAATTAAACTGCTACCATATCAAAAGTAGTAATCATAACTAGCCTTGGCCGTATCGTTTGCTACGCTTTGTACTAAATACTGAGAAGAGGTAATTAGTTTTGGCTACATAAAGGAAGATGTAGTGAATTGATTTTTTTTTTAGTTCTGATTCATTCAGGAAGGTAAATTATTTTTTATTTCATAGAAACAGAACAATAAGAATCGTTCGTGGTCAAGGTGAAGACAACAAATTATTTCTTGATGAACAACGCCTTGTAGCAGTTTGATTTTATCTATTTCCACCAGGTTAACCTTCATAAATATTATTATGACTACTATGAAATACTAAATTTTATAACAGTTCAGTAAAGGGGATTTTATCTGGAGAGATTTGATATTTTGCACTTACATAGTTCTGAAGGTGCTGAACCTGAATTTAAGGTGTTTTTCCATTACCAGAATACTACGGATTTTTTTTTTCAAGTATCAGCCAACACTGAATTAAAAAAGACTAAATTCCCTACATTCTTTTAATCTATAATTTTTTTCGTACGGAGGATCGTTTCGAAACATCCGTAAGAGATAATAATTGAATTAAAAAAATTAATGCTTTAAATTGGAATGAGATAGAGCCGATCTCGGGAGAAAACAAGGGAATAAAATTCATAATTAGCATCTCAAAAAACGTGGATAAGAAAGTTTAAGAAGATCCCTAAAACATTCGAGAAAGAGTAGAAAATTGTTTTATGACCACCTGGTCATATCTGACATATGGGGGGGGGGGGGAGGGATTTACAGGTTACTACCCTATTTTAACTATGCTGGGGTCAAATTTTATTTCGTGGGGCCACCTCAGAAATACAAGTCGACTCCGCCGATACGAAAACTCGAACCGCTGCCGTGGTTGCAGTCACTTCACCTCGCTCGCCTGCTAACGGCCTTAATTAAAAATAATCTACCACAAAGCTAATAAACAGTAAAAGTAACAACGATCTATTTCACCTACGTTACTACAATGTTACTATCGCTATCTTCCCCCTCTCCTCCTATATTCCGGCCCCTGTGGTCATGATACAATCATTTTTATTGTAGGAGAATAGTCCGGGTGGCGGTCAATAAAGGTATCAAAAAGAAAAAAGAAAACTATTTATTGTAAACTTATCTTTTCCTTTACTGACTTCCCCTTTATTCTCAATCGTTCTCGGTGTTCCATTCTGTCAGGTGATTATCCCTCCTATTATTTTTCATTTTTATCAATTTTCTTAATATCTCCCTTTTATATATTACTTATGTCACCTATACCATATCTTCTTCTCCTATCTGTTCTACCTTTTAGATCTACCTCTTTACCATATTTATAACTAATTTTAATGAGTAGTCCCCTACAGTTTATTAGCCTAGGTCTGTGGTTAGAACTTTTATCACACCTGGTTATATTTATTAATAACTTGTTTCCATCAGTATATGATGTTATTACTAATTCTTATTTATATACTTCATAAACATAACATTTGTTTTGAAATGTTTTTTATTTTAATACTTGGTTAATTCTAAAATGTTAGTATCTTATTTTTTCATTTATCTCTGACAAAGTCCTGCAAAATGGGGCGAAACTTTAGTTTATAATAAATGTATTTCTATTACTATTTATTTACTTACTATCTTCCTACAACATACTTTATACGGTCAACTATCTTCTTTCAATAATAATCATTTTTAGTGTAACTTATCTGTTAGTCTCGATCTAAAGGAAAACTGAAATGATTCAATTTCACAGTAAAAAAAAAAAATTTAAATCAGAAAAATCATGCCGGACCATTACAGGATTATTCATTTCAATCATAATTATATTGGTTTAATACTATATAATTACTGTAAATGATTTGCTTCTTCCAATTATCGAAACTATACGAATAGACTTTATTTTGATAGAAACTATTGAAAACATGACTCCAGAACAATTATACACTCACGTTTTAACGAGTTGCTAATTGTTTGGAAATTTAAATAATGTAAATCCTTGAGAACTAATATGGTCCCTGGGGTGAGGTAGCTTCTTAGTAAACAAATTTCCTTTCGAGGATAACAAATAGTTCCTAAGAACAGCAGTGTAATTTCAATCGCTTCTCACGAAAATACGTGACTAGGAATGGCTTTCTTGTTTAGCAGGTCATGAACTCTAATAGATCTATCAAGTTATAAAAAGACTAAAATGTTAAAAACAAATCAGTTTTGCTGATTCACTTGCACGTAAACACCTTAACTAAGCTATGCAAGTAAGGTCAAGTCAGTGAAATGGAGTAAATTCGTCGATTAGCTAATTCGCAAATGTTATGACTGTATATTAAGAAGCAATTACATAATGGAAGAAGATAGTTGATCATATAAAGTAGACTTTTGGAAGATAGTCAGAAGGTGCTCAATAAAGGTACAAAGTATTTTTTTAAAAAAACATTTAATATTAACCAACCTAGCGGGGCTTCGTAACCTCAAAAATATTTTAATTTATTTTTTTATCAAAAAAAACAAACATAAATATGATATTAATATAAAAGTAGAAATTGCCAAAATTATTACTTCGGATATTAAAATTTTTTTTTATTATTAGCAGTTAAAAATTACAATTCATAAGTTTTATTTATGAAAAACTTCATTTCAGAAACCATTGGACGTACTGATGTCTGCCAGCGCTCAAATTAAAGCTAGTTAAATTTACTACAAAATAGTTAATTGTGTCTATCTTTGTAGGAGTAGTAGTTTTTATGATATTTGACAAAATAAACTCACAAAATGTTAATTTCTAGTTGTTCCTATAAAATGTTGATTTTTTAAAAAAATATATCTCTAGATCCATTAGACGCACACATGTCTGCCAACACTCAAAATAAAGGAAATTTAACTTACCATAAAATAGTATGACACTTATCTTCATAGGGATTGTATTTTTTATGATATTCACATATGAATATAAATTTGGCAAATGAAAATTTGTCCGAGCAATTATAAATCAATTTATTTTAGCAAATTTCATGTAAACATCATAAACTAATTTATAGCTCATTAAACTAGCTTTAATTTGAGTGCTAATAGACATCTGTATGTCAAATGGTTTTCAAGATATAAATTTTTCAAAATAAATTCACTAACTACTGATCTTTCAGTACGTCCCATACAACATTTTTATGAAATGTTGCTTTTTAAAAAGCTATATCTCGAAAACTATTCAACGTAAATAACTCTATTAGAGCTCATATTTTAGCAAATTTACTCTTCTTTAAATGACATTCTCTTAGGATTTCTTGTGTTGTTCCTACTTTTTAAGATATAGAGCTCCGAATGAAAAATTAGTTGTTTTTATCGCTTTGAAACAGCCGCCATTTTTTATTCCCCCAACCTATACTTGGTAGGCTCATTAATTTTGACTATTAATTATACATAGTTTTCATTAAAGTAATGAAAAATTGGGGTGAGATAACTGCCTTTTTTCTCCTCTTGGGTCTTGTACTAAAAGTCCTAAGAGAAGCAGAGGAAATCGGCTTGCAAGTAGACGAAGATAAAACAAAGTATATGATTGTAAGCAGAAACATCCACCCTAACAACATGGTCTGCGTGTATTGCAATTCTTTTCCTAAAATAGACAGTTTCAAATAACTCGGCTTCACAATAACATAAATAAATGATGAAGGGACTGAGATAGACCAACGTATATAACATGCGCGAACCGAGCTTTAGTCTCTTTTTAAAGAAAACTGAAATCCCGAAAAATCTCTAAAACTCTGAAGCTAAGGGTTTACAATACCATGATAAAGCCAGCACTGATATATGGCTACGAGACCTGGGTTCTATCAGATGCCCTAGAAAGAGAAGAATCGAGAGATTTGAAGGAAAAGTCCTCATTACAAAGAAATAAAACAAAAACAAAAAAACTGTGACAGGTAGTTGTAACATTGATATAATAAACTAGCATTGGTAACAGTTAAATGGTATAATAGTCGAAATATGACAATTTCCACCAAAAGAGCAACCAACCGATTTCCAAGTCGTTATTTCTGGTACAGAAATTCTGAACAATAACAAAACTTTTTCACTTTCTAAAAATCATTAATATTTATGATCACATATAGTCTAACTAATTGTAATTGTAATTGTAATTATAATTGTAAATTTGTAAATTGTAATGTAATGTAACTTGTAATAGTAATAGTAATTGTAATTGTAAATTGTAATGTAATGTAACTTTTGTAACAGTAATTGTTAATTTTTAACTTTCTCACTTTGTAACTTTGTAAATATGTCAATAGTAATGTACTAACTTTTAAAATTCAGTGTAAATGACCCTAGTAGTCGAAACACTTAAATAAATAAATTTCTGGTACAGTTAAGGTAGCAGTTTATATGGTTACTTTTAAAGTAACCGGTTTGAAATGATGTATTTTGATCGAACTTGGAATAAGACAAGAAATTTTACAATTTTTCTATTCACATTTTTAAAAATTATTTAATGATTATCGAAAAATAATTGTTATAAATGTCACAATATACAAGATTTTTAGTCAGATGAGCTGTATAAATTAATCTTTTTTAATAAATTAGAGAAATATAATCTTTTTTAGGTTTCTTTTGTTTGGATTTAACTGCAGCCAACCTATTTACTAGTGTTATGTATTTATTAACTATAACATTACTTTGAATACCTTCTATCTTGCTACATAAATATACAATACTTAAATATTTATTTGTTCAAATATATAAATAGAAATTTCATTATAGGAAGATAGTTCTACCCATTTCCTACTGGCATAGTTCACTACCAGACACGTTTTTTCGAAGAATGTGAAATATAGATACGATTTCTGTAGAAAATGACTATTAAGTCACTAATTATGTGAAAGAATAAACTCCTATTCTTCGGAACGTTTGTGTATCCTGGCATTACACAGGGGGAAAAGTGTGATGAAATGATCGGAATCAAATCGATTTTTATTGCAGTAATTATTTGATTGCGTCAGTAACCAACAGTCATTTTATAAAAATAACACAGTTTCTAAGATCTCTACATTTATAAATGTGTTCATTTTTTTTTTCAACAAAATGTTGAACATCGGAAAAAATTTTTGATTTGATAAAAAAGAAACTGCTGTAATAGTTTACCTTCCTTAAATGTATAATATTCGATTATATATTAAATATATAAAATATAATATTATATATGATGTTTCGTATTTGTGCTGCACACACAAAAATTTGCGAGACTTTGTTATTTAAACTCAGGGCACCTCAAAACCTATATTTACGTTGAAAACTGGAATTCACAATTTTTCAGGATCACAACAACTACCCTTTACTGTATATTCCATATAAAAACAATAATGTATACATAACTAAGTTAAATTGAAAACCATAATTTAAGTAAAATGAGATTTTATTTACTCTTCACTGTCTTTATTTCAAACCCTGAATAATGAGATAAAAAGTGGCTTCATACATCTAAATAATTTTTTAACTTCCCCTAGCTTGGACTATATAATGATGATATAAAATTAATTAAAAATTAAAAAATTATATTTCTTTTTTTAAATCGGCAACTCAAAAATTCTCCGGTTTTTCGTGAAAATTAAATAGTGTAAATAAACTTATATTATCACAATATTATTTCTTATCATTAATTGTTATCACATGTATATTTTTTTAAAAATTTATAATACTGATAAAATGTAAATTTTCACTCGAATAAAACCCCTTATAAAAATCGGGAAGGATGGATTCAAATATTATTTTGCGTTGACCTTAAAAAGTGTAGACTGAACTATCATTGAAAAAAATTACGAAAGTCATAATAGTGAACTTTTTTTTAAATATCTCTGCAGGAATCATCAATATATCAATATATACAGAAAATTCGATGCCACTTAAGTAATCAAATTTTTAATTCCTATATATGAGTTTTTTTATCATTAATATTTCCTACTTCTGTGTAATTTATTCATCCTCTATTATTATATTTTAATTTTTTTCTTCCTTTTAATTAATAATCATAAATAATAATATATATATATTCTACATATTATTTTATTTTAATTATTTACTGTTTTATTACTATTGTTATTATAAGAATTACATTCTATTATCGAATTATTTTTGTGTCTTAATTATTACTATTATATCAATTGCCATCATCAAGCATAGAAAATATTGTGATTAGAATTATATTAGAGACTGAACATTGGTGTGTATGGGGAAAAAAAACCGATACTTTGGATTGCTGACAAAAGAATTTCTAATAAAAAAAATTAGTTTTTGGTTTTTGTTTTAATGAATTTATCTTCATCGGATCGTTCTTTGCCTATGTATCCTTCATAGAAGATATTTTTTGTTATTGTTGAATCTGAATCAACAGATGAGCTCTTAAAGTTTACTCTAAAGCGGCCCAGTTTAGGGCGACGGGGGGGGGGGGCATGGAAAAATGAAACGACGATATAAAGATACTTTTTTTTGTTATAGATTTGTATAAAAACTAATCCGGATGTTATAAAATATAATTGTTTGTAACGTTTCTGAGAAGAGAAAATAAAAAAAATTATAATTCAAAGTAAAATATTTTCTTAAGATTTTTCACAATTTATCCACTATCTTCGATATATGGTTAAACGGAATAACTCCTAAAACTTTTTATTTTATACTGTGTATTAATTATTGATATACAGATTGGCTTTTTGCCTTACCGAAGGCTGAAGTGGCGAAAAGAAGTACTGGAAGGATGGCACACTGGAAGAGCATCTCTGAAGACTGGTCGCTCCCAGAAGCCGAGGCCGGTATATAGTCGGCCGTCTGACGTCAGCGAGTGGGGGTACGCCAAGCGGTACCGCTCATCACAAAAGAACTTTTTACTGAACCTGAGACAGAATTTCTAAATCAGAAATCAGCTATGAATCTGACTGACGGAGGTCATGAATTGTGGTATGTAGACTGGTTGATGGTAAATTAAACAATTGAAGTGAGAGCTCGATAAATAATTAATCTATTTTTAATTATGAGAGATAGTTGACCGTGGATGACGAACGAGGTGAAGATGGTTGGGGGTGCGGTCAAAGATAAACACAAATAAGTTGGATTAACCTATTTTATTGTGCCAACGTTTCGGCTAGAATTTCTAGCCTTCTTCAGGGCTAAAAACAGAACAAGATAACAACCACAGTAAGTATAGAAAATAAAAAAGAAAGTAGAAAAAGAAACAAAATAACATAAAATGAATAATTTTACAAAATATAATTAATAAAATGAAGTGATAAGAGAAGCGGTAAATAAAATGTATACATAGGTAATTAAAAAAGTGGGTAAAAATAACATAATTAAGAAAATGAAATAAAAATGAAGTTATATAATGCAAAGAAGTATGAACATATTAGTTATTAATAATTTAAAAATTGAAATATGGAAAGAAAATGAAAATTGAGAGGAAGAAAATATATAACAATAATAATTGATAAAGAGGCAAAATATAAGTAAAGTATACCAAGAAATGAATAGAAAAAAAAATTCTGAAAACACCAATAATAATATAGTGGACAAAACTTATAACGTGGGTAAGGAAAATGGATAAAAGTGTAGAAAATAAGGGATAAGAGTAAAATAAAGAAGGGGGAAAGAAAAAAATAAAAGAATAAAAACGAACCTGTTAGCTGGAAAATCAAACGCCTAATGGAAACTGCGCTAATGACGGCCAAACTCTGAATTAAAAAAGCCGTTACAAGAATGACTAAGTATTTTTTTAAAAAAGAGGAAACGTTACGAGAGGGTAAAATAAAATAAAATTTATAAATTAATCTATTTGTGTAATGAACATCATCCTGTTTAATTCTTCGATGATAGCAAGGAAATTTTGGTACATAATGGTTACATTCTAATTGATTGGATAAACGTTCTCAAACAAGAGTACCTATGTTACATAGTTATCAAGTACTTGACTTAAGGGGAGTTTAAGCAGTACTGCTTTATTTTTATTTTAATCTAACAGATTCTATTCCTGTGAAAGAACTCGATTTTATGAAGTCCATCCATAAAACTGAACAAAAAAAAAGTTGAACGTTTTACTATTTTTGCGGAATTTGATCTCTATGGATTTTGCCGTCACTGCGTTTTGGTCCCAGTTCTACGCTAAGTAGTAAGAAATGAAAAGGAGTAAGTTCTAACACAGGATACAATAAAGTAGGAATAAAATTAGTAATTTTTGAACTAAGAAATAACCAATATTAACCACTTTTAACGTTGTTTTTATTTCGTCTCGAATTTGATTTCATGATATTATGGGGCCAAGACCTTAAACTATTCTACGTATTTCATGCTATGCCTATGTCAGAGGAGTCACCACCATTCTTGATACTATCTTTTTTTTTTTTAATTTATTTGTTATTATTTATAACTGTACAGTATAATATATTAAGTAAATTTGGTCTCAATTAAATTGGAGTGTTACAGGCGTGTAAAGAAACTACCCATTGGTAGCACTCTAATGACGTGTCACATTAGCAGGTCTCGTAGCCATCTTCTTTTCAGGCACCTCAGAGGATTGTCAGGAATGGAAGAGGATGCAAGATCAGAAGCTAGTGGGTTTGGATGTTTGTAATGGAAGGAGTGATCCTGATACTATCTATTTTGTTTTATCAGTGCTTATCTCCAGACTTAATTGTGTACTGATATTCAACAACAGAATATATTATTATGAAATGTTAAGTTAAATGTATGTAAAATATCTTCCATAAGTCCATCAAGTTCCAGTATTTTTATTCATTTCAGTGTAACATTGCAAGTGAACTTGTGGAATGCCCTTTGCAAATTGTAACAACTAAAGGGCTTCTTCTAAAGAGTGATGTCTGCCCAAATTAAACAAAACGATTTTTCATCATAAAAATAATTATTTCTGACCTAGTCTAACTGTTGTGCTTGTAAGTAAGACGTCAATAAATCAATCCTCAACAAAGGCTCTCACGTGCCAAAACTGAAAATATGTTAATGTCCTCAAAGGTTTGGGTTTTTTTATTCTTTTGCCTGAAAAGTTAAAAGAAATTCTAGTTATAAAATTTTCAGAAGGAGCTCTTGGAATGATAGGATGTATTAGAAGTTTTGTGTTAAATAAATAATAAAAAAAAATATTAAGCATGATAAAAGATAAACAAAAATATAAATCCTGTTTTTAATTTATTTATTTCAATTATTATTCCAATATTATTATTATTCTTAATATTGAAAAAAATTAAGAGAAAAATATTAATTTTAATATTTTTTAAAAATTTATTTAATATTTTTTTAAAATTTATTTAATATTTGTTTCATTGTCTATGTTTAATTATCAATGTCCGGAATTTTATCACCAATCTCTTTATAGATATTGGTTTTTTAAATATATATAAAATCCAATCTGAAATGTCACTAAGGAATGAGAATCGTAAATTAATTAGTAATTCATTCTCCCATAAAAGGGGTGGTGAGATATAAAAAATAAAACACTATATTTTAGTTTAAAAGGAAATTTCCGCCACCCATAAACCTTCCATATCACTTAATACTGGTTCCTTTGTACAGATATTCGCTCAACCAAGGATAGCTTGACAAAGCCCTCGCCTGCAAAGTGTGGATAGCGAAACTACAGATTATTTCTCCCATTATTATTATTATATCATTTTATTATTATACATGGAGTTTAGGTCTAAAAAAATAATCTTAAAAAAACTATATAGAATCAACCCTGGAACGCAATATCCATTCATATGGTTAAAACCTAATTAATTTATAAATAAATCACAACTCAATTAGTAGCTTCAGAAAATACCTATACCCTTTTCTTCACATTTTTATTACTCTAGCAATAAATACTTATTTAATGACACTTCAATATGGAACTGTTTAATGGATAAAAGGTTTAATATCTTCACAATATTATTTCTAAATAAAATTTATTTCTTATTAACTTCTATGTTCGACGTTTCAGGCTACCCTTTTTCACAATATTTATATTTAAAATTATTAAGTGTATCATTTATACATCTTCATAAACCTGGGACCATGTGTTCCTTTCTTATGTTTCAGTTCTCTGCTCCTAGCCCTTGCGTCCTGTATGTTTCTCCCACACCTTCCACCAAGGTGATCCGTGGTCTTCTTTCCTCCACTCGTGTCATCTTTTTTTTTTTTTTTTTTTTTTTTTAAACCGGCCAAGAAGCACCGTGGCCTCAGAGGGCCTATTGTACGCCGTCCCTCCTCTGCTCAAAACAGGTCAATTGCCTTTGCAAATCTGGATACTGTATAGGGATCCACAGTTTCGCAAAGTTTGGGATCCAAGATACGATCCTTACCAAAGATGAGGAATCGTGTTCTTGCTACTGTATCACATTTGCACATGATGTGATAGGCAGTCTCTTCCTCCTTTCTGCAGAACCTGCAGATAGGGGACTCTATCAGTCCCATTTTATAGAGATGCTTGTTTAGCTGACAGTGTCCTGTGTATAGTCCTGTCACCCATCTTAGGATACTCCTATATAAAGAAGGCAATTGCTTCTTTTCGGGCAGGGTCCTTTGAGGAACATTTTTGATTGTTCCAAACAACTCGTGTCATCTTTCTGTTCTTTCCATATTCATCCAAAGGAGGTGCCCAAACGATCTTTGTTTATTCTCTCCTCTAGTGGTTTCTACTAGTTATACCTCGAGGTTTGACCTTAATGTTGCGCTCCGGATCGTGTCTCTACTGGTATCTTCATAACTTTTCTCAGATATCTCATCTACATTGTCTGGATTCGCCCCTGGTGTTTTGAAGTAAGGGTCCAAGATTCCAAGGAGTAAGAGAGGATGGCCAAGAACGCTGACCTGCATAGCTTTATTTTCTTCGTCACCTCTCTTCTGTTGAGGAAACGTTTCCGTATTAAGTGAAACATTCTTCCTGCTCTTCACAGCCTTTGGAATATCGCTTTATCAATATAGTCTCTATCGTATATCCAGGACTTATATATTTGAAATACTGCATCTGTTCCAAGATCTGTCCTTTCAATCTCAAGATTCTCACCACTCAGTAGAGCAAGCCGTCTTCCTATTCTCCTGCATTTTGTTTTCATTGGAATAATATCCATGTTGGACCTGGACTGGTGCTTTTTGCATTATATTTATAATGCATTGTAGGTCTTGGTTATTTGCGCGAATACGACGTGGTCATCAGCAAAAGGGAGAATAATATAAAAAGTAGGCTGTAGATTCCATGTTAAAATCCAGAACGAATTGCAAATGGGTTGACTTGTCTTTTAACGCTACTCTTTCGATAGAGACTCCCAACAGCTAGAGCTGTACCGATATGAACTTACCATTTTTTTGAATTGCTTCCTGAAGTTCTTCCTCTCTGATGAAATAATATTCTTCCGAATGGTCTGTATTCACATTGTGTCACAGCAGTTCCTTGAAGTACTCTCGCCATCTATCCATTATATTTTCTTCCACTAGTTCGTAATCCTTACCGCTCAGGCCAGATACGTTCCAGATCGCAAGTTCTATAAACTATTTTCCACGCCGTTTTGATTTCCGTAAAATCATTCCAACTCTATTCTTTACATTGTTTGCGATTTGTAATAATTAGAGGAAAGTGAGGTATCAACCCACTGTCCACGAGGTCGAGAGTCATAATTTCCTGATAAACTTCCCGATCCTGGATGGCTACCTACGGAAGGTGACCCTAAGGTGTGTACTGTAGGTGAACTTTTTTATCTGTAGTATGGGGATCTTATAGTGTGCTGTATATTGTTTAGTGTTTGAGTGTCAGAGCTTCAAGTTACCCTAACCTGGAGGGTCAGCAGCTAATTGCAGTCTGACGAATGGATGATAGACATGCTACTTTTCTATGCTATATTTATAACCAAACTGATCTATTTTATATTACTTTTTCATAGATCGAACTAAAAGTATGTTATCAATATATTTATGTATTTTATATTAAAACTCATAAATGAAAGCATTTAAATTATGCAAAGGGAAAAATTACTAAATTTATAATTTCCTGTAGTTATGTGTATCTTGCTCGATTTAAGGTCAAATCAAAGAACAAAAAAGAGAATTAATTTTTGGATACATTTTAAAAATGTGTAAATACATAACCTTTAAATATTAATTTACATGGACGATATGCATGGTATCAGATTGTTTGTTGTTGAAAAGATACAAGAATTGATATCATATTTTTTTAGGAAGATGTCGCAAGATTTAACTTCTGGAAACATCAATGATGCTTTTGTAGTTCCGAGGCTAAAGGCTTTCTCATTCCAGATTGCATTCTTCTGAGAAATGTGCCTATAAGAAATTCAATAAGTTTCGAGAATCTTTAATCAGTCGCTCTAGAAATGAAATATCACTGTAAATTAATTATGATAATTTAAAATTATTTTTTTCTTACAATCACTGTTGTAAACCTCCATGTGTTTATTAAACAATCCAAAAGACGATATGCTGTGATCTTAGGTAGAAACTGAACAAAAACTTGCTGAAACAAAAACTCTCAATTTTGCTTGTGATCCTGTTTCTAAATGAAATGAAAATGTATTTAGTATCATTGTCGTGAATGAAAGGCAAAACCGTTCGTCTCTTAAAAAAAAAAGATCATCGAATTTTAAAATATTGTCAATAGTAAATTATATCCTGTGAAATGTTACGAAATTAAAAATCAAAACTTTATTGATATATATTACAATCTGACATTGTTGGGCAATAGGTAATAGTATAACTGATCACAGTCATACTAAAATAAAAAAAAAATTTTAAAAAATGAATAAATTAAGAAAAAATTAAATAAATAAGTAAATGAAAAAAAAATTATTGTATATAAAATCTCTCTTTAAATATATAAAACAGAGGGATAAAAATCAAACTATGTACATGAAAAGGAAAAAAAAAAAGAATTCTAATAATAATAATAAAATAAAAATAATCATTAAGTCAAGATAAAAATAATAGGCATGGAGTGTGTAAAGGGTACTAGGAATCCCGAAGTTCGATAAAAAATAACAATAAAAAAAATTAGTAAGTTTTATCTCATATTTTGAATGCTTTTTTGAAAATAATTTGTAGTATTGCAGCCCACACGAAACCTGAATAATTAAACTCATAAAAAAGCAAAAAAACTTTATCTTTTTAATTTTTACAGATTAGCTTTTTCTAGCTAATTGTATTCTTTTTTTTTCAATACATACTGTTATTAAAGAACTAGAGGAATAGCGGAACTTTTTGGCAGCCCTATGCTATACCTAATACATTCTAATATTTAATCAAACCAATCAATTATTAAAAAATAATTTAAAATTTATACCGCTACGACCCATGAAGGATGAAGGGTTTAATGCTTCGTAAGGGAGTAATGTTTTTTTGAACAATAGGTCTGCAAGGAGGTGATTTGTCCAAGATCACGCTCTACCACAAGATTACCAACTTTATAGGGATTGGATGGGTTCCAAGGGGACTGTACCAACACGGTTGTCGCATAGTTCAGTAATTATATACAGATCAAATAATTATCTATCACAACTCGAGCATCGATCAACCATACAAAAAAAGTGATGAACGAAGGATGGCCACCCGTAATATAAGCATATGCTTAAAAGTAATAAGCACCTTTAACACCCTTTGTGGCCAATATGGTTAGAGAGTGTCTTTCATTTTGCTGTAGCTTAAAGCAGGCGAGAGAAGAGCGCAATCTTCTTTCTTCTCTTGAATTAGAAGTTATGATACGTGCGTCACATAAGGAAGCGGTTCCCTGACTGGGGATGGAAGAATAGGAGAGACGAAGCCACCCTACAATCCACCTGTGTAAGTTCATTCCATATTTTCCATTTTACTCAACTAAAACATGATCTTCGTACACACCAACACACCAATATCGCTATATTCAAAGGCTTAATGCTATATTCAAAATTTTAAAATTAACCTAATCTAACCATGTTTTCTGTTGGTTTCACTTTCATTTAAATTACTTACAGTCCACTGATAATAGCCCAACCAATGAATTAGCGCCTGGCCTTAAGTTGAAGGTGCATTTTATACTACACGTACTATTGTTAAATGTATGAATAATAGTAAAAGGTATCTACTCATAATGTGTTAAATAAGCATCATATTCTATCCTCTTTGAAACGTTTTTGGAGTGTTAGAAAGAAGTCTATAGGATTAGAAGAAGCCTCATTTTATATCATTGATGTATTGTTTTCTGGAATATTTTCTCTACTTCACCTACCCATTAGGTTCCACGCTTCTCAAATGCTTTGATTCGAGAGGTCTCGCTAGTAATTCTAGCAGGTTCCAATCGTAAGAGGTGCCCAAGCCATCTCAGTTGATTCTCCTCTATAACATTACAAGGTTTAACATTGGGCTCGACCTGATAGTGGTGTTGCGAACTAGTTCTATTCATTTTCCCCTCTTATTTTATTCTTGAATAATATATCTATTGTACATATATTTGACACAGTCCGTGACTCCGAAGAGTACGACAGAATGAAGAGAAATGTTAACCTTAATATAGCCTCTTCTATCTTCTTTTCCATCTTTTTTGTCAGTACAGAAAATCTCTAATCTCTAATTAATCACTAATCAATCTGGCCATTTTCCAAATATTTGAAGTTATCGACTTGTTCAAGCATTTCGTTTCTACTCGAAAGCCACACGTAATTCTTCTAGGCTTCTTCTCAAACACAATTGCTTCTGGTTTGTGAGCATATTGGTCTTCGGGTATTCTTCTTTTTATCTTCTGACGTTGTACTGAAGATTAATGTCTTCTGAAACAATAATAATGTACTCAAAAATTCGAATAGTCAGTGGCTCATTAGGTTTCATCTTTTCTCCTGAATGGCTAAATCCATAACTAAAATTAATAAGAGTGGATCTTTATTACAACCTTGCCGGATTCCTATCGAGATTGAGACCGTGGTGGCCGAGTTTATACGGGTTTCATCTAAGTACTCGAGTCTGCAACGCCGCCGATTTGATTGTGGGTTGAGCTTCGATTCTACCTTCCTACTTGACCTTTAGGTCAATCACTCCGTGTTTCATAAGTAGCCAGATATGATGAAAAAAAAAAAGGTTTCCTATTGTGCTTTTGATTTCCCGAAAAGTTCAGTCATTAAGTTTCATATTTTTTCAAATGGACTTTAAACCGCGAGTATATGACCTTGATCTATTCCTTTTTCTCTTAAGAATTCTAAGATATTTGTCTTCCTTACTTGATCAAAGACGTAAGGTCAACAAAGCGCACCGTCATTTCCTATACTTTTTCGAATAGCTTTCTCATAACAATATATGTTCACTAGGGTTTGTCGGTTTGTAAAACCGGGTTTTAAAAACCGGTTTTTTTGAGAACATTATGAAATTGGAAAACCGGTTTTTTAGTAGAAAATATCGGTTTTCTATAAAATATGGAATTATTATATCAGGTTTTTAAAACGATTAAGCCTAGTTCGGTTGCAAGTGAGAGGGTATTTTCTATTTCGGGGAATTTTGTGAATAAACTAAGGACACGGCTAAATAGCAAATCGATAGACGTCCTCTGTTTTCTGAAATCATATTTCATTAAACAAAAAAATAAATAGAATATTCAAATTTGTAGTAAAATTGCCCGGAATAGAAAATACTCGGTCCTTTGCTTGTCTTTAAAACTAAAATTGATTTTAATAAGTATGTATGCATAAACTTTATTTACTCTAGTCTTTCGGCTTTGATTATAATTTATATTTTACATTATATATTGATTACAGTTATATATTTTCTAATTGTTTTCAATAAGTATCCATCTGTATCTAATAACATTGTTTTTTAAAAAATAATATGGTTATTATAAAAATATTAAAATATATTGTTTTTATTTATTCGAACCCTTTGCTGAATAACTCGTTTCACTGTTATAAAAATATTTACATCCTTATATGTGAAAATTATGCATAAACAACGAATAATTGTTTTTAAAGTTATTTAATTCTGGTTAACTATTATTTCTTTGTTCTACTAAATTGCATAAATTTTTTTTACTATCAATAAAATTGAACAGTAAATAATTTCAATCAAAAACTGCTTTAAATCACTCTAAATTTTCTGTTAAAATCTTTTGTTCGAATTATAGAATATTCGAGCAAACATTTTTTTTATAAAAATTAGAAACCGGTTTTCTGGAAGAATTACTATTCGAAAACCGGTTTTCTAATATGTCGGTTTTTGTATAAACCCTAATGTTCACCCATGTCATAAGATTTTAATAGATAAGGAAATATAAAATGCCTAAGAGAATGGAAACTGGAAACGTTTAAATAAAATATCCTTTCATACTATTGGTTGTGAACTGTGGTATAATATTAAAAAATAAAAAGTTAGAATTTACAAAACTATTATTCTTCCTACTGTTCTTTATGGATGCAAAACGTAGCCTCTTCCACTAAGGAAGACCAGCGCCTTAAGGTTTTTGAAAATAAAGTATTAATATAAAATATTTAGACCGAAAAAAGATGAGTTATCCGGAGAATTTAGAAGATTGAGGGAACTGCACTCGGTGAATATAATTCAGGTTATAGCATTACGGCGAATTAGATGGGCGTGTAAGGTCGTGGAGCTTATTAACGAACGGATCTTTAAAATGTTAATACTGACAGGTAAACGTCTTAGGAGTAAAGGAAACGTAGATGTGTTAAGACTGATTTAGTAGATTTAGGTTTAGAGGAGCGTCACGAGACAGATGTACGCACAGAACGATTGCTGGTATCGGCATCGAACCTTTGGGTTCACTAAGCCACTATTATTATTATATCATTGGTATTGGGATAAGAAAACAAATGTTAAAATGTTGACAGATTTTATGATTTCTCAGAATATTGTTTCCAATCTCGGATGGTACGTTCTATACTGATATTTTAAAAGAAATCAATGTTTTGTTAACCAGCCTTCTCCGTGATGTTAGAAAAAATTCAAATTTTGGATTCTGGTTAGAAAAGACGATCAACCTAAATGTTTCAGTCAGAGTTGGAGCGATAAACCTAAAGAACAAAAACTAAAAAAAAAATGTGTACGTTTCAATTAGGTAACGTAAAGAATATTCGTCTTTTTTCGCATATCCTCATATAGATTTAAAAGAAAAACAACAATAAATATATTTTGAATAACCTTTTATTCAAAGAAGTAAAAGAAAAGAGAAAACTAATCGGCAATAGTAATCAGTCACCTATCTCCATTAAATTAATACATAATTAATCAAAGTAATTGAGCCTAGCATCAATCGAAATAATTGAAAATCCTGATCAAAAATTTAGTCATTTCATTATTCATTCTTTAATTAGGAATTGGCTCATTATCAGTGACGCGCTGACAGGGATGTGCTGGGATCTCGAAGAGCCCTTTTTACCCCTCACATGTGGGGGATGGAGTGGGTTCAGGGATCCTCAGGTCGGTAGTATAAATGTGACTAGTGATTATTTTTATTTTTATTTTATTTATTTTTATTATTTTTTTTTTTGTACATAATTGAACATGCTTATGTTCATTTTCTTTATTCTTCTGTTTTATATATTTAGAGAGAGATTTAATTTATTTTTATGTAATTTTTTTCATTTATGTATTTATTTTTATTCATATTTTATTTTATTTTAGTATGAATATGATCAGTTATCTCTATTACCCATTGCCCAACAACGTTGTAATATTTATCAATAAATAAAGTTGTAAGTAAAAAAAAAAATTAGGAATTCAGGTACAACGTTTAAATAAATTGTTGTAATCCACAAAATATTTTAAAGTAGTATTATTTTATTACGAAATTTTTAAAAATGTTATAAAGCTTTTCAAAGCAAGTATTTTAAAAACGATAGAATATGGAAATGATTGTCTCCTAAAGTAATAAAGCCTTCTTTTACGTAAATATTTGCAAACGTTCTTCACTTAATTGCGACCACTTAGCTAAATGAGAAAATGATTGGTAGTTGTCAGCTGGAATGTATATTAACATATTCTATTTATAGATGTTATTCAATGTTGGTGACTGCTTCATGTTGTCTTTGTTTAGATTAAAATCAATTAAGTACATATAGGTATCAATATTCAATATAATACTAACATTTAACATTATAATAATCAGATTGGTTTAGTATCTGGAATAATTTTATAATGCTTTGTTGTTACCTAGTTCTGTTTTATATTTTAGTCTAATGGCGTAATATATATTTATATGTATTTGATTGTATACTTATGCCATATGCTGTAATAGTTTTATTAAGGCCCGGCAATGCTTCACAATTGCTAGATTTAGGGATGTAAATAGCTTAATTAAATACAATTTAAAGTTTGTTATAAATTATTATGTTTAGTTTTTTACACATTAGACATTATATCCCTAATCGAGGTACCGGCGTTCTTTTCCCATCAGAACTCAGTAGACCACTTAAATTGCAAATATGGCATGTTAAGTGAGATGAAAGCTCTCCAAGTAAATTAAAAGGAGAGTAAAATTAAAAAGAGTAGTAAAAGCATGGTGACGCACTACCGCAACAGCCGCAGAGAGTAAGTTGCTCTAATCCCCTTGAGAATAGAACATACTCTCCTCACACACTCTCACCTGATCAACAAACTGCTACCTCCAACGTGCCAATATTGTCAGTGCATTCTACTCACTATTTGCCAAGGGTTAACAGAATAGGACTAACTCCAAATTTATCTGAAGCTCTCACAGAAGAGAAAGCTAAAATTACATTAGTGTTTAAATTTTGCAAAAACACTTCACCTTCTTTCTAAATTATAACTCCTCTTCGATTTTATTATTTTTTAAAAATTTATTTATTAATTATGTACTATAGTGTTGATAATTAAAAGATTTTGCGCAATTAAACAACAACAAACAAACATTATATAATAGAAATTTACAGGAATAGGAATTACCAACAATTTTATTAACAATGGTCCCCGGTAGAAAAAAAGTTCTCCAAATAAATCATGATAAAACATTTCTAAATGTAATATCTTTGGAAAATGGTATTTTAGGGTTTTAGGCGACGCTTTTTTATAAAAAAAAATTTTTAACTTACTTTACTGTAATCCTCATTATTTTTTTTTTTTTAGTGAATAAAAAATCATTTAATAGGACGAGTAATATTTGTTTCCTATTCTTTGAAAAGATACAAATCGATTGGCATATACTAACCATGAAGTATACTTTCCTAGCTCAGCGCAAAAAAATGCTTAATTTTGTGAATAACTATTTTTTTAACATCTTGAGAAATCGGAATAGCTTATAACTTCCTGGCAAAATCCTAAGCACTAAGCAATAAGCCTTTTCTGAATTGGATGAGCGGTATGGCAGAGTAAAAAAATCTTGATTTTTATATATTAGATAATTAAAATTTAGACTTGAACAAAATATTTTTTTAACTATAAAAAAAGCATAACATATGATCTGAATGTCAAATATCAATGCTTTTTATTTGTTTATATCCTCCTTGCCTTCTTGCAACAACAGTGTCGGCACAATTAGCATATTACGTATTCTATATTTTTTTTTTAATAATTAATTTATTGTTATTTACAACTGTATACACAAGTAAATTTGCTGTATGTGACATAGTGACATGGTAAAAACATGTGGAGAATCTACCCACTGATAGAACTCCAATAACATTTCTAGAGGAGAAGATCTCGAGGCCATCTTCTTTTCAGACGCCTAGGAGGATTATTAGGTAGTCAGGTTAGAAACAAGTGGATTTGGGTGGTTGAGAAGTTTATTATGGAAGAAACGGTATCTGGTTTTGGCCAAATCGGCAACATAGGAACATTGAGGTCCTGAAGGATAACTTGATTTGTGACAAAGTAAGGAGCATTTAGGATTTTACGAAGGATTTTGGACTGTAAGGATTTGTAATATTTTAAATAATTTTTATTTTGCTATAAATTATTTTCCTGAGGGCGACAGTAACAGAATGGCACTGCGCCTGTCTACCAACCCAAAGGTTGTGAGTTCGAGCCCCGACCCCACCCGGGTTTTTTTCAATTATACAAAACTCGCTCACAGCCTCCCCCCGGGCATTTGTGAGGCTCTTTAGCCAATGGGAGCACACACAAAAAATAGGTGTGGGAGTTACGAACCCACACTATGAAAAAAGCACGTCAGGAAACGTGCGATGTACTAAGCAAGGCCTTGGACCTATATTATAATAATAATCATTATTTTCCTAGAAGATAATCAAAGTCAATAAAGAGGTAGTTTCAACATGAAACTAATAGTACATTCCTTCAGAGCATTAATTACTGTTCTTATATGGGAACAACTGAGGAAAGCTACGAATATTTAACAAAACATTGACTTTCCAATTTTCAGAAGTTTTTTAAAGTATTCTGAAAATTTGAAAAATTAGAGCTACCTATCCCCTGTTTTTGGCAAAACATTCGATTCCTGCCATCAGTTTGAAATTTAACTATTAAGAAGAACGAGGCTTGTTAATTTATGAAGAAAGTTTTAGTCCAGAAGATGTACGCAAGTACATTTCCTCAGATAGTTGGGTGTAAATAAACAAATACATGCGAATAAATTTGAGAGAGAGGTAATGACCCGAAGGGTATTGATCCTAGCCATCTCGTGACTCTCTTCGCATCCTCAATTTTTTTTAATTCATCTATTTTAGGAAAGTTTACAGAAAAATTGGAAAGACAAAAATTATTCGATCCAAAATTTAATAGTACTTTTAGATTTGTAGTTGATATTTGTACGTATTCTTAAGAATCTTCAGAACCTATTCTTCATCCTCTAGAAACTGACGATAGGTAGAAGTAGTCACAAAATAACAAATATTCTTACGACTTTACTGGTTCCATAGAAAATTATTTTTAGAGAATTGTATAACCTAAGTACTTGAGAGGATAGATTTTGAAATGGTTTCGATTACCGCTAGCAACGAATTTTTGGAGATGTTCACTGAGCACCTACTCCAACATATAAAAATTCTGAGGAGCTTAATTAAATTGGATCAAACATTAACTTCATTTCATCCCGATATGATTTTCAATCATATCATTATTATAGTTATATTATTTATATATTATAGTTGAATTATTATGATATTATATTATGTATATACTATAGTTATATGAACATAAGAAGATTAACGTTGGTAATGACCAGTGATGCGACAATGCAGTAAGTACACCTTATTGATCTCCAGTAGATGACTCCCATGACCCTTGCACCAGATTCCGGTAAGAGCAAGGGGGTTCCCGGGAGTGAGTCATCGCTCGGCATTGACTCAAAAAGGACGGCACTGCCAATGGAAATACCAGCAACATTTTGTAACATCTGGTTTCAACTTGGGCTCGTTTCTTTCCTAAATCCGGGAATTAAATTAAGATTTAGCTTAGTAAAAAGTAAAAACATTCGCTCAATAAAATGAATGATATGTATAAACAAATCACAGTTCAAAAACAGGTTCAAAATATCTTGCAAAATCCAACGAATAATATGTTAATACAGTTTTGTTAATAAACAAATTATTTGTACTGATAATTAATATAATTGATATCACAAATTTTAAATCGATTCGTTAATTTAAATATATTTTAATCAATCAAAATGTAAACAAACTGTAATGGAGATGTAGTTATTAAATGATAGGTATCATCTTATCATTGCATATTGAAATTGGTTTATTTTTTTACCTAAATAGAGTTATATTAGATACATGATTTTTTAATTAAACAATTAATCACTAAATAATTAGTATAGATGGGGTTAATAAATAAATAATAATTAGTAAAGGTAGAAGAAAAAATATATTTTTGTCATATGGCCTAAGTTTTTTGAGGTCATGTACTTAACAATAATTTTCCTACTATATTAAACACACCTATATATTATATAATAATGATATAAAAATATTACAACACATTCGTATCTTATCGTTTTGTTGGATACCTTTAATTTATTTATTTACATATTTTATAGTCTCCAGACGTAAAGGGTGGTGGGAAGGGGAGACTTGTTAAATAAAATTTTTAAAAAAATGAAATAAAAAAGGGAAAGAAAATAAGAAAAATCTTAGTGTGCAATAGATAATAAGATACTAACTAAAATATAATTAACTTCAAAAAAAGAGAAGTTGTGGTGAATTTCAAATATATACGATGCGTCATTGTATGACTTAACTATTTTCTCTAAAAATAAGTGAATCATGTTCTGAAAAAAAAAAAATTAAAACCATTATGGTTAGAACACGGATCATTCAGCGTGGCCTCGAGAGGTCACCATGCCTTACTCCACTTTACGCACAATCAATATGCAAACAAGTTTGCCTACTTTTGTTTTGGTAAACTGTACAGATAGTTGAATAGCTCCTTAGTAAAGAATATATATTTCTTTATCTACCTACATAAATCACAATATTCCTTTATCTGAGTTTATAAATCATTTTAATAAAGCTGTCCTGAGAATGTTTATGACAATAAAAGTAATACTTTTGAGTGGAGAGATTTTTCAGGGAATAATTGTACAGTAATATTGCAAGTATAGTACAATCGATATATTGCATATCGATATATTGCATATCGATAAACTCGGGTTACTTTGGGACAAGCAGGGTGACCTTTATTTGGTACTGTCTCAGTTTTGAATATATTTAAAGTCTATTGCCATTAAAATGTTATCAAAAAAAGTATACTCTCTTAAACTCCAACTGGTCCAGCCATTCTAGATAAATTATATTTGGAATGAAAAAAAAGTTTATTATTCTGGGACTAGATCCCTTTATAACAATTCTAAGGTCACTGCAACAATTATAAGGAATTTATTCTTATATTATAATTTTATATAAATAATTTTAGATATAGGAAAAAAACACTAAATCAGTTAATACATAAAAAACCAAAACAAAAAGGTAGTTATAATATTCACAAATAATAAACGATAGTGTTCAATATTTATCTATACAATTATAATATTGGTTCAGTTTGAAGTAAGCAAAAGATGGTTGAACAGAAGGGTTTTAAACGAGGGAAGGGTTAATACATGACGTATGTTAGAGGGAATGGAGTTCTAGTGAAAGGTAGCTCAGGTAAAAAATATATATTTAGAAACCAACAAGTGATATTGCATAAACTTTCAGTCATTGAGAGACAAAAAACTATATGTATTATGTTATTCTTTCTTCTAATTTATGCATAACAATAAATAATTGGCTGCTGGCCAACATTGGAACTAACACATCTTCTTTACCATTAAAACATCTTGTACCAAAGTTACTTCTTGTAAAGAGGTATAATTATTGCTAAAATATTGATCAATGAATGAAGATATTGAATATAAAAGAATAATCTGGAAACTTTCCAAATAACACAAAAATGTAGCAAAGTAACCCCAGTTTACTGTTTTCCGTGCTACAAACATTATTAATGTAAAAATTAAATAATAATAATTCTCTTATTACTATTAATACTTATTTATTTTAAATTTCCTTTATTAGTCTGAGCATTTTGGCTTAAGACATTTGAACGATATCAAAGGAATATTTTATGATGACTCGTTTGCCTCTAATCTATCCAAAAAATACAATTGAAATTATATTTTAATATCAGCAGGGCGAAGGGGTAAATGTAAAAACGGTAGAAAAGTGACCCCACTTTAAGGTAAATAGATATAGAAGCATTTTTTTTTTTTAATCTCTCTCATATGTCCCAACACGAATTTTCGTTATGGAAGCACTGAGTATATTTTAAAGTATTGATTTATGATAACTGGTTTTAGGGAGTGGTCGGTTAATTTAAAATGTAATAGTTTTTAAAATCAATTTAACTTCTTCAAGTAAATATAATTTTTTAATATGCAAATTTTATTTCTTCGTCAAACGAATTAATAGTGATTAAAAAAAGTGATACTGTTGAAGAATGCACTATTACATATTTTTAGATATATAAATAAATAAATAGCTATAATAAACAACAACGAACTTTCTATAGTATTAGTTAGACATTAATAGTTTCCTCACCTTCGCGTGGGACAGCGGAAAAGACGAACCATGGTCATATTAATCTTAATATAGATATTTCTTGGAAATGATATTTTTCCTTGATCTACACAAGAACTAAGTTGTCTGCTACTCACAACTTCTGTACCGTTAGATAGATTATATATTTGTTATTAAAAATAATAAATATATCAGTTATACAATCGTCCCTAACATTATTTAATAGCATTGGGTTGCTATCGGAAATTGCTTTATTCACTTAGTAAAGGTGGTATTATTTTATTTTATTATTTTTTTTTTTTTTAGAGGAGGAAGAAAAAACAAATAATTCGTTTAGCAAAGGCCATAGTTTGTTGCGGTCATACATTTTATAATAATTTTTATACTATATTAAACACACCTATATATTAATATAATAAAGATATAACAATATTACAACACATTCATAACTTATCGTTTTGTAGGATAACTTTTATTTATTTACATAACTTATCGTCGCATAAGATGTGAAAAATTTAATTATAAAAAACAACAATTCAATTTTATAACTTAATAATAAAATAATAAGGAATCAACGCGTCATACTAAAGACGTCTCGTTCTACAAAAGATAGCTTTTATTTAATTATTTACATCTGTTATAGACTGGAGATATACAGGGAGTGGGGAAGTATGGCCTGTTAAATAAAAAAACTAAAAAATAAATAGGAAAATAAAATAAAGTACTAACTAAAATACAATTAACTACAGTAAAAAACAACTTGTAAATTTCAAATATAAAATTATTTAAAATAAAAATTCAGTCTATAGACATTTGTTTTAGTAAAAATTAAGGAGTTAGAAAATATAAACAAACTGTCAATAAATTAATCAACATATTTCATAACAGAAAAATATGATTAATATGGAGTAAAACATTTTTGTTATGCTGAATTAGGTAAATATTAAACTAATGGTCAATTTCTAATGAACCAAAAAAAATTATAAAAACGTAAGTGAATATGATGAGTTTATGTAATTTTACTTTTTATTTTATTTTATTAATTTTATTTTTTTTACTTTTAATAACTATTATAATAATAATAGTTAATAATTTACTAACTACTGAGATATACAGAGGGGATGGCCTAATAAGTAAAATAACAAACTAAGTAAAAAATAAGAAAAATATAAAAAATCTTAGCGTACAAAAAATAAATAAAATTACTTGGTGTTTGACTGAAATATGTAAAATAATAAAATAATACTATTTGAAATAAAACTAAGTGAAAATGCAGTAAATAAATATTTGTTTAGTTAGGGATTAAGGAGATAGAAATATAAAAATATACACTGTCATGGATGTTTAAAAGGATGTTTAATATTAAGTAAAACATTTTGGAAAATGCTAAATAAGGTAAATATTAAACTAATGGTCAATTTTTAATGAATAAAAAATTAATAAAAACAAAGATACAAACTTCAAAATAAATACTAAGGTAGGTCAATGAGACTATTAGTTTAATAGACTCCTAACTTTAAGAAGAGACATAAAAAATTATTTGCTCTGATTTACGTTTCGTAGGATGATCCATTTACATTTTTTTCTGATTTTGGTAATTTCTTCAAAAAGTCTCTAGAATGAGTATTAATTTTTATTTTTTTTTTATAGGGTACTTTTTTTTAGATTTATGAGATATTACTCACTCACAGAAGCTACTATACGATTTCTAGACTCGTCTGAGAAGTTCGTAAGAGAAAAAAAATACTTCTGTTTTTTTTTTAAATTGATTTCCCCTTCATTTTGAATTTTAAAATAATTTTATGTTTTGAAAAATTGTGTGCAATGTTGGAATTAAATCGGTGCTCAAGGGAAGTACTTACATTAAGGGAAACGACCCGACGAAATAAGCCGAATATATCCGGGAACGAGGCGGTATTTCTGAAGGGTCTGTTTAGAAATAGATCGTGAAGAAGTATTTTGCCAAATATTTGTCCTTTTGTCACTGTCCCCAGCCAAGGCCGTTTCCATTAAATATCCCTTATCGAGTTCTTGTTTAATGGTCGAACAGGATGCTGTTATTTGGAGAAGTGCTGGAAACTCCTGGATTCCATGACTTGGAGAACAAGGTTGACTCGGCGCGTCTCGGACTGTGAAAATTAATTGTATATAAGGAAAGATGATATGTAATTATATATATATATTTTTTTAACAGAACTAATTTTTATTTATTGATAGATATTACAATCTGTCACACAGTTGTGGGCAATAGGTAATAGTGATGAATGATCTCATTCATATTAAAAAAAAATAAAATAAATTAAATATATGAATAAAAAAAAACTCTCTTAAAATATATACAAACAGAAGAATAAACAGAATGAACATAATCAAACTATCTGTATGAAAAATGAAAAATAAATAAATAAAATAATACAGTCTCTAGTCACATTTACATTCGAATATACAATATTTACACAATAGACATGAGGATCCCTGAGCCCACTCTATCTCTTACGTGTGAGGGATAGAGCAGAGCTCAAAAGATCCCAGCGCATCCCTCTCGCCGCATCACTGGTAAATTATATATTTAATGATTTCATTCTTTTTTATTAAGTTTTTCTGTTAATATGGTATGAATGGACCTTACCTTATTTATATTTGTTACTTAATGTTCATCAAGTTGGCAGATATTTTAGTTAATACAGTATGTATTAAATCTTCTAAATAAATATCTGATAAATGTGGAAATAGGAAATCTCATGAGGCATTTGAATTTTTTGATGTAGAATCTTCATTGAATCAGAAATATCCTCTATCTGTACATAATGGTAGTATTTTGTCAAATTGTGTTTTGGGAATATTTTTATGTGATTTGAGTTGGTCCCATTTTTTTTTAATAATATGTTTTATTGTTGGGATGTTTGTACTAATAAACAGTGATGATGGGCCGAATGAAACAAGTTTGTACCCTTGTGGAACTTTAATGTTGATGGTTTTTTGAAATTCAAATGAGTCTTTTTCGTTATATTTATTAGTGGAATATACGCTTTAATATGTCAGCTAGATATGTTAGCTCGTAATTTTGATAACCTAGATTTTGATAGCTCGTAAGTTGGGAAATTCCGTAATGAAACTAGTGTTTCTATTATTTTTGTATTGCTTTTATAGTTAGTTATTCTAACTAAGAATAATGAAAAAGAAATTGTTTTAAGGGAATTTAACAAATATCCTTCCAGAGCAAAATTTACTCTAGAATGTGAAATAGAAAACAAAATACCATTTTTTAATGTACATTTAATTAGAAAATCGAATGAGGAAATAAAAAAAAAGTGGTGGTAAAGACCTATTCACTGTGGAAGATATTTACACTATACCAGCCAATGCCTAAAAAAAGATATAAAATCAACACTGCTAAAGATTTAATAAATCGGGCACGAAAATTAACATCTTCTAAATACCTAACGACAATACAAAAGATACTACACAATACCTTATATACCAACATTTTTAGAGAGAATATAAAAACTCTAAACAATACCAAAAAGACAAGAATGACGACGCATTTATCTAGACTTTATATCAATACGGAAGACAAAGACAAAATATAGCTGCAATCTAGTATATGAACGAAATTCCCTTTGAAGAGAATTTGGAACTTCAGAACAGTATCTCAAAAGAAGTGTGTGTCTACACAAATTTAGTTATACTTCTATAAACCTGATTCAACTGCTCTCACTATACATTTTAGACAAACAGAACATAAATTCAAATTTGAAGCACTATAAACACATCCACACTTGACCTACTTCTCACGCAACAACCACACAGATTCACTAA
>NW_027114029.1:1699376-1723244 GCF_000696795.3 Halyomorpha halys
TATTTTTATTTTATTTTTTATACAACACGAGGAGGCCCCTCACCTCCGGACTCAAAATAGCTCCTGAATGGATAACACATATGCAAAATTAAATATAACAGGTAACCTTAAAATACCAAAGGTAGTAAAAGGTAAGACACAACACGAATTACTTTTCTTTCTTGCACAGTAATGCACTACTAATTCACATTTTATTTCTGTCTTTAGAGGGTTCGGAAAAAAAAAAAAAAAAAAAAAAACTATAAAAAATACATCCAAAAAAACAACTTTAAGCTAAATTTAAAAGAAATGGTTACTATAGAAAAATATAAGAATCGAGCTGTCAATAAAAAATCGGATGTACAAAATTTAAATTCATGTTATTCTAACATAATAAATACATCAGACAATTAACAACAATAAATAGAATCTAACACAATAAAAATAGATATAACAGACGGACTGCTTACTGAGAGAAAAAACGGTTACATGTTGGAAAAACCAAAATAAAACCTACCTCCATTTCATAACCTATTCAGTTCTGAAAGAAATTTGGAGTTAGTTGGATCATAATGTAGAATACACTGTAATAGGCAGTTGGCGTGACTATGCAAATGATAAAGTTCCGAAACGTCACCTAAACAAAGTTGTGTTGTTGACTGATCCTCAAGAATAAAATATATATGTATAATCACAATAATTTGTGAAGATACTACCAAAATTCTGCGCTTTTGAAATATATGCATACCTAGAAATACTTTTCCGTTCGGATATATTGATTAATTCCTTAAATTGGATAAAATTGACATAGATTCATTTTTGCTCTAATTTCAAAATTTCCTCCAAATTTTAGTTTACTCAGGTGAGCTGTTTTAAAAATCTAGGCGTGTTAAAGAAAATATATGTGTACATGTATAGGTGAAAACAGTAGATGTCATTTTATTGCAATTTTGCACTAATTTTCAGCTATATGCACACTTTTAGCTGAATCAAACTAACCGTATTCGGGGTGTTGTTTAAAGGAAAATACGTTACCTCGCGAGTAAGTCAAAGTAGCTGAAGGAATTTGACAAAATTTATTTTAAAAAATCTTGGTAACACTGCACCATACTTCAAAAAATCCATCAAAATCAGATTTACGGTAGTATGTGTTATACCCGAACTAGAATGAAGATTAAATGTGTTCTTAGCTCAGGAAATGTTTTCAGTTCTCAGGGAAGACATTAGTTTCACTTTCTAGATGATTTCAATGTACCTCTACAAGTAACATTGTTAACCCTGCTAAATTAAATTTAAAAATAGTTGGAGTGTTGGAGAAAAATTGTATTTACATAGAAATCATTTTATTGTATTCACTGTTTGAGGATGGTATGCATAATTTTAACAAAATATATATGTTTATGATCGTTGCATAATTATAAAAGTTTATCCAATATAATGATTATAATATAATTCTGTTCTTACCAAAATTTCTTCATTCTTACGAGCTGGGGCTTAGATCATAGAAAGTTCGGATTTGAGATCCACGTCGTGTATCTTTAAGATAAATTAAACTCGTATCGATAATACAAATAGTAAAATACAAATTATTCTTTTTTATTAAACATTTCTCACTCCATTTCCTTACACAACAGGGTCCTAGTGAAAAACGGAGTAATCACAAGTATACACGGAATAATAGAATTAAAATACGATCAACACATTATAAAGATTTAATAAATGGGTTAAGTCACTAACAACCATATTATTTATATAATAGTATTTATTTTTTATTTAGGTATTAATATACATAGTAAATTGGTTATGATCAGATGAAGGGCTCCTTCTAAAAAAGGTTATGCGAAAATTAACGAAACTATTTGTGTTGTTTTTACTGGTACTACTGTGTTATTTTCTATTCATGAAATACATTTTTCGATATTATCATCGGTATTATAAGCGGATAATTCATACATATCATACCCTTTTATCATTAACATAATCTCAATGTACTCAGGTACGATGATGTCTAAACTTCTTCCTTAAGGTAGGAGGGAGGGTTTAACATATTGGAGTAGGTTTGTGAGCTTGACTCCATCATCATCCAATTAACGAATTTCCATACAAGTGGCTCCATGACGTCATATGCAATGGTGAAATCTCCACACTCTCTCTCTGAATGTAACTACAATCTCGATCGCAATACATTCACTAATATTCCCCTGCGTTATAAGAAGGACCAGAGATGCAGAAGAGAAAGTTATGTTTTTGATAAATATGCGACAAATTATGATCTCTAAGAGTACTTTATTGTGTAATAAGGCTTATTTTTTGGGAGAGGGGGAAAGCAATGTATTTTTTTATTGGGATGACGAACGATGTTTACTGTAAGCAAACTAACTGTAGAAAGTACTGAGAGGGTTAAAACAGAAGAGGAGTGAAAACCCAGGCCACTAGACCATTTGTATACTAGATTTGGCGTAATTAGTAGTCTCGAGTTAAACATTACTTTGTTACTACTAATTTAAGAGCTACTTAATTTTTATGAATGTTCATTTTCTCTAAAATATACTCTATTAACTAGTTTGGTTATCGAATGGTGGTTTCTTATATGATGGAAAATCTTAACTAAAACCAGATTGCAACCATCCTCATTTATAAATAATATTATAGTCATTGCTGATGTTAGGTTGTGAAGTGTGGGGTGCAGTATCCTAAACAAAACGAAAAGCATTCCCATACAGGGTATTAAGAATCTCAGTAGACGTCCCTTGGTTTAAACTAAATAGTCAGATCGAGAGCTACAACTGGAATCTATAAATGAATTAATAAAAAAACCGTTATTCAAAATTTCATTTATAGACCAATAGTCAAAATTGCAGTTACTTTCGACTTAGGGAAACCAACTTCCTATTGCAGAACATTCAGTTATGAACTTTATATTTATCTATTTTTATTTCTTTTTTATTGCTATTATTATTATTTTATTTCTTCTTTCATTTTATCCTCGAATTATGTCTTCATTATATAAGTCAGTTGTTTGTTTTATTAATTGTGGATACTTAATAAATATTATATGTTAGTATATATACAAATAATTGACCTCATAATTTCAAATTGATCAGGCTTGCGATCAAAAAAGAACAAAAATAGTTAACAACTATTTTCCAATGTTTCACCCCACTTTGAAGAGTTTCATCAGGGCTAAAACGGTGCATAAACAGCTAAGAACATTTTGAAATAGTAAGATAATAAGATACAAAATATTAAAATAAGGTAAGGTTAAAATTATGCAAAAATAAGTGAAAAGAAAATTATATACAAATAAAAGAAAAGAAGAAATAAAATAGTATTAATATAAAATAAACAATGATATGAAAAAAGCAAATACATAAACTATAAGGTAAAAAATATATAGGAGACGCAATAAAACGTAAAAACAGAAAAGTAGATATGAAAAAACAAAATTCTGGAAAAAACAATTTTGGAAGGAATAGAATTATATTATAATCATTATTTGGAATAAACTTGTATAATTATGCAACAATCATAAACTTGTAAATTTTGTTAATATTATAAATACCATCCTCAAACAGTGAATGCAACAAACTGTTTTATACATTGATCCTATTTTTATTCGATTGTTCCGTGTATACTTGTTATTACTAGGGTCCTGCTGTGTAAGGAAATGGAGTGAGAAATGTTTAGTAGAAAAGAAAAAAGAATATTTGATTTACTATTTGTATTCTCGATACGAGTTAAATTTATCATAAAGATACACGGCGTGCATCTTAAATACAATCTTTCTATGATCTAAGCCTCAGCTCTTAAGAAAGAAAAAATATGGTAAGAATAAAATCATGTTATAATCATTATATGGAATAAACTTGTAAATTTTGTTAAAATTAAAAATACCATCCTCAAACAATGAATGCAACAACCTGATTTTTATGTTAAATACAATTTTTCTCCTAAGCTCCAACCATTTTTAAATTTAATTTAGCAGGGTTAACAATGTCACTTCTTATAAGAAGTAATTAATCTTACGCTTTCTCACTACATAGCAGGAGAGCATTGAAATAATTTAGGAAGTGAAACAAATGTCTGCCCTGAGATTTGAAAACTTCCACTCATATTTAAAGATTTCCTGAGCTAAGAACACATTTAGTCTTTAGTCCAGTTCGGGTATAATAATATAAGATATTATATAATAATACCTACTACTATAAATCTGATTTTGATGGATTTTTTAAGAATGGTGCAGAGTGATACCTGGACTGCTACAAAGCAATTTTCTCAAATTCCATCTACTACTTTTACTTACGCGTGCGAAAACGTATTTCCCTTCACACAATGAATAATTTTACGAAAAAAAGAACTGGTTTAAACCTGCTCAGGATAACTTGAAATTGGTTGCCTAAACTGACGCAGTGCCAATGCAATCGAATGACATCTACTCTTTTCACTTATGCAAGCGCAGATATGAGAAAACAAAATTTAATTTTGTTTTTCATACCTACTTTTCTGTTTTATTGTGTTTCCTGTACATTTTTAACCTTATAGAGTTCACGTATTTTTTTTATTCTTATCATTGTTTATTCTATATTAATACAATTTTATTTACTCTTTTTACCTTTTTGAATCTTCTTATATTACTATTTCAAAATGTTCTTGGTAGTTTTTGTATCTATTAGCCCTGATGTAGCTCTACAATGTTGGGCGAAACGTTGCAAAAATAAATACTAGTTAACCTATTGATTTTTACCGCAACCCTTTGCGTATAAAAGCAATTTATACAAATTTGTTTAAATAGAAATTAATTAAAAAAGTGTGGTAGAGTTGGGCAGAAATAATTTCATGAGATTTAATTAAATGTTTCTGTTGCAATAAGATAACTCTTAAATGGTGAAATAATAAAAAATAGTGGTTTTGAAGAACAATTACACTGAATTAATTGTAAGGTAAAATTACAAAATTACTCTGTCTAAAGTAATTGCAATTACTCTTTACAATTGCAGTTTCTGACTTGCATTCTCAATTCTAGATGCTAAGTAATTTTGATTACTATGTTAACAGATCTAGAAGCCAGCGCGCAATCTTAAACTGGATATCATTTTCTTATTTTGGAAAAGTTGTATAAATAGATTTTTTTACCGTTTTATTGTTAAATATTTGTAATTACAATTAGTTGCAATTTTATAAAAAATAATAATTACATATGAATATGATTTGTAATTTCAATTATTTCGGCTCAGCTTGCTATTGTAATTGGAGGACCAAAATTACAATTAAAATGGATTACATTTTTCAATTCCTAATTACAGTGATTGATAAGTAATTGTAATTACATTTACCCAACACTGCTATATGGAACAAAATTTTTTATGAATGAATTGGTACTAAATTAAAAACAAAACACTCCAATGGCAGAGCCAAAGCCAATCTATAGTTGAACTAAGTGAATGGGAACTTATATATGACTCACACTGTCATTGATGATTGGTAGATTGTAATTAATAGAATTTATCACTGGTATCGAAACCTAGAGCCCTGAACTATACTGGATCAAAAGTACTGCTCTAAGTAGAATATAATTAAGTGACTTGAGCTTTGTTCGATGACATTAGTAACAGTTTTGCCAATGACACTAATGTGCTGAGATCTGCTCCCAACTTCTTCCCGAGAAAAAACTCAATAGCAGACAGTGACTATAGAATCTGGCTCGCTCCAAGGCCGCGTCCTTGCCCTCCTCACATACGCATTTTGTGTAATGACGCCTACATGATCCAGGATGTCGCGCTAGGCTCTTGTATAAGGTACAAAACATACTGCTAAAAGGGGAAAACATTATTAAAAACAACAAAAATGTGCTACCCAACTTCATTGGTTCATAGGTCATACATAAACATAACTAAATATGCTTCATCGCTAACAGCATACTTATTCTAATAAATTAAGACAATTTTTTCCCTACAATACAGAGGCATAACAAGTAAACAAGTAACAATATAAAAAAAAGTAAAAATATATAATAATAGAATTAGATTTTTTTTTGTTTCATCGCTTTGGTTCTTTTATCTTTTTTTTTCTTCTTTCAATACTTTAAATTTTTTTTTATTAATCCCTTCTTGTTTTTATCTTTCTTCCTTTTCTATCCCCCCACCCTTTTTTTTTTTTATATTTTCACTTTCAACCCAATGTGACTTTAAAAGTATAATTGATGAAAGTAGTAATAGATAATTTATAAATATAAAATAAAATTATATAATTCCAAATAAAAATTTTATTTGATATCCAAGTTATAGTAATTTTTAATTAGTCGAGGTAAGTAATTTAATTACACTTTATTATTATTTCTATTATTTTCGTTAGAAGATTTTTTTATTTTAAATGAAAGAGATGTACTTATACTTTGTATAGTAATATTTCTCTTTTATCTTTTATCTCTCTCTTAATTTCTCATTCGGAGCTCTATTTCTTAAAAACTATCAACAACAATAGAAAATCTAAAAGAACATTATTTAAAGAAACGTAAATTTTCTGAAATATTAGCCCTTGTAGAGATATTTACGTCCAACAGTTCTCGAGATATAGTCTTTTTAAAAAAGCAACATTTTATAAAAATGTACTGAAATATCAGTATATATCAGTTATTTTGAGAAATCTATATCTCAGGAACTATGAGACGTACATATGTCTATTAGCAATCAAATTAAAGCTAGTTTAATGTGCTATAAAGTAGTTTATGACCTTTACCTTCGTATCAATAGTAGTTTTCATGATATATGCTAAAATAAATTGATTTATAGTTGTTCGGACAATAAGTTTGATTTATGAAAAACCTTACTTCAGAAACCATTGGATGCACAGATGTCTGCCAGTACTCACATTTAAGCTAGTTAAATTTACTAAAAAATAGTTTATAACGTTTATCTTTGTAGGAGTAGTAGGTTTTATGATATTTGACAAAATAAACTCACAAAATGTTAATTTCGTTCGCATAAAATGTTGGATTTTTGAAAAAATATATCTCTAGACCAATAAGACGCACATATGTCTGCCAACACTCAAAACGAAGGAAATTTAACTTACTATAAAGTATTTTATGACACTTATCTTCGTAGGAGTAGTAGTTTTAATTATATTCACATACGAATATAAATTTGGCAAATGAAAATTTGTCCGGACACCTATAAATCAATTTATTCTAGCAAATTTTATGAAAACTATTACTCCTACAAAAATAAAAGCCATAATTTACTTTATAGCTCATTTAACTATCTTTAATTTGAGTGCTAATAGACATCTGTACGTCAAATTGTTTTTGAGATATAGATTTTTCAAAATAAATTCATCAACTACTGATCTTTCAGTTCGATACAACATTTTTATAAAATGTTGCTTTTTAAAAAGCTACATCTCGAGAACTATTGAACGTAAATAGCTCTATTAGGCTTACATTTCAGCAAATATATTCTACTTTGCTGTAATGTATTATATATTATATGCTCACTTATATTTTCTATTGTTGTTGGTAGTTGTGAAGATAAAAAATTAATTATTCTTAACGTTTTGCAACAGCCGCTATTTTTTATTCCTCCTACCTATACTTGGCAGACTCATCAATTTTGACAATTAATTATGCATAGTTTTCATTAAAATGTTCAAAACTTGGAGTGAGATAACTGATTTTTTTCTCCTCTTGGGCTCTTGTACTAAACTAACCGCGGGGGTGGAGACCGGTATATAAGCCAGCGTCAACTCCAAGAAATTTCCAGGAAGGCGGTACGGATCAATGAATGGGATGCTGTTGGGCCACTTTCATATGCTAAGAATATTAGCGGCTGGAAAAAAGAGGGTTTACATTTCAGTCTTATATTGAAATGAATAGGGGTGAACGATAAGAATTTCAGTGGGTAAAATGAGAGATCTGACATTATTCGATTGCAATTTTTTATGTTTTTGAGGCTGCTTATTTCAAATTCAGCATTGATTTAAACAAAAAAAAAATCGTTTTTAGATACAGTATAATTAAATTATTTTATAAATGCCTATTAAATTATTTATTACGTAATACATTAGACGGTCATTAGAATGCTAAATAAGTTTTTACTTTTACATACGTACATGCAGTACTTTTAAAAACAATAAATACATAAGAAATATAACATTAATTTCATTTTTGAAAGTTGATACTTCTTTGATTTTTTTTTTAAACCTGAATCAATATTCCACAGTCGTTTTGGTATCTCCATACAAACGGTATCCAATTTTAGATTCTCGTCTAGCATTTTTAACAGTACAAGAGCCCACTGGAAAAAAAAATCAGTTATTTCACCCTAATTTTTGATTAATTTAATGAAAACTAGGTATAATTACCAGTCAAAATTGATGAGTCTGTCAAATATAGTTCGGGGGAATACAAAATGGTGGCTGATTCAAAATGTTGAAAAAAAAAATTACATTCGGAACTCCATAACTTTGAGACTACCTACAACATTAGACAACTTAATAGATCAGCATATAAAATAGAGTAAATTTGCTAAAATATAGTTGTTTAAAAAGCAACATTTCATGAAATATATACTGAAATAAATTATGACTTAAATAAATTAATTGGTATTCATTTATGTCTCAACACTCTTAATTACATCATCAACAGTCCAATGTTTCGGCCAATTCGGCCACACAATCTTAAATATAGTATATATTTATATGTAGTTGACCGTAAAAATTGATATATAGGAAGATGGTCAGGGTTGCGGTCAAAAGTGAAACAAAAATAGTTTACAACTAGTTATTTTCCGACGTTTCGCCTCACTTTGTAGGGCTTCATCAGAGCTGTTCAAAGCAAACGGGTGAACAGTGAAATCTTAAATATAAATTTACACCTCACATCCAATTCTTTAAAAAACGTTTTACATGCTATTCTGCCCAGGTCAAAAATTACAAATCAAATCACCCTATTTTGTAACAATTTCATTAATTTTTAAACTTTTTATTTTTTGATCAACTTAACACTATCAACCATCATATAAACAAACTATTGTCTGATAGTTGATAGATTTGATCCATAAATAAAAATTAACAAATTAAATTGTGACAAAGTAAGGTAATTTTATTTGTAATTAATGACCTGGGCAGAATAGCACGTAAAACGTTTTTTAAAGAATTACATGTGAGGTGTAAATTTATATTTAAGATTGTCCTTGAGGATGCCTGAATTGGCAGAAGTGTTGAGACATAAATGGACATCAATTAATTTATTTAAAAAATAAATACGTCTCATTAAATTGAAAAGATAACATATAAAGTTGTTTATGACCTTCATCTTCGTGGGATTAGTAGTTTTCATTAGTAGTTCTTTGCATTTTATTGAATTCCTACTTTAATACAACCTTTGGAAAACTGGATGCCACCTATTTTAACCTATATTAACAAAATTTCGAACGTTTTATTAAATATCTCCGGTTCTAATTTATTTATTTAGACCCGGTTTGTACATTTTGGTGCAGTTTATAGAGGCCTAAGCCACACCCAAGTTTGGTGTAGATTCATTACCCAATCAATCGTCATTTGAATTTAATTCTATTTTTTATTTTTCAAAAAGAAATCAAAGGTGAACATTTCTGGTCAAAACATTTTATTTTCTGAAAATTCTTATTATCTTGAGGCGCTAAAGAGGAATATCACCTTTGTTTTACTCCTGAAAAACCTTTTATCACACTTTGATAAGTCAGTCACTATGAACTGTTTCAATATAGTACTAATTTTGAAGGTGAGAATTATTATGTAAAAAATATTCATATTTTATGTAGGTGTTGATATAATAGATATTTAAATTGTGTAATCTAAGAAGAAAAAACAACTTAATCGGACCAGTATTAACGATCATACAGCGAAGTTAGCAGTTAACATTTATGTTACTATAGTTACCGTCTTATCATTTCATATATTAATTAGTAGCAAAGTTTCAATAGTGTTCAAATATAGCAATAGCAAAGCATTTTCGGGCTTTTTATTATAATATAAAATATGCCAGTCATAATTGGAATACAATTCTCTAAAATCACTGCATAATGTTCTACAATTTTAATATTGCTGAAAAAATATACTAAAATATATTTGTTTGTTTATATTTAAAAAAAAATTCTTAGAGGCTTGATACTACAAAATTGACTGAATTCGAACCGAAATTAAATTCATTATCAATCAAAACTTTAAAATAATACTTTATTAAATTTTTGATATTATGCATTAGTTTTTTGAATATTTCAATAAATTTTCCGTATGCAGAAATACAGAAACCTCCTTTCGGTGCCAATATATTTTTAAGGCAAACTTATGACTCTATTGTCCCAAAATCTTTTTTTTTACGAAAGTCAAAGTCAGAGTCAGCGGTCAAATTAAATTTAAATAGTAATATATTTTAATATTTTTATTTGAGCCAACGTTTCGTCCCACGTTGCAGGGTTTCGTCAGGGCTGTTTTGACGAAGCCCTGCAACATGAGACGAAACGTTGGCTCAAATAAAAATAGTACAAAATATTACTATTTCAGAAAAAAAAAATTCTTTCTTCATTGCTTTATTTAGAAGAATTTTCCAGTCTATCATACATAGTTTTTATCCACATAGGTTTTTATGTATTCCTACACTAATAATACTTCCTTTGTCAATAGTTTTCTTTGATAAAATATAATCAGATATCCATTAAATTACTTTACTTTATATACATTAAATTAAGTGCATTTGTACTATCGAGTGACTGTCGCCACGGACTGATCGATTAATAACAACAGAAGGTGCTTTTTAAAAACAGTGTAGATAAATCATGATGCATTAGAGACTAAAGAATGCCTCGAGATAGCCGAAACGGTGAGTAAAAGATCTAGCTCGGTGGGGGCATCTCAAGAATTTCACTTACCACCCTAGTTTGAGTTAACATTAATCCTCGCCCGTTTCAGAAGAAATATATTTGTAATATTCACTGTAGCAATGCTTTCTTGTATTGATTTTGCAAATGTTCCGATTTATCTTTCAGAATAGAACTTTTAATAATATTTCTTGAAGTAAAATTTGAACATATTTCTTATGCAAAATTGATTCTTTGGTGTTATCCTTTTTTTTTTTTTTTGTTTCCCACCCTCCTATTTTATTTATTTACACAATTACAACATATTATATAGCGAATTTATATATATTTACAAATTACGTTCCTATTATTAGGGTAGATCTTATCCTGTCAACTGTAAGATTCATATAAAGGTTAAATGAAATTTTAAAAATTTATATATATTTAATAACTATCGAGACAAAAATATTTATTGGATGGCCAAAACATTCTGATATTTTTATAATATTCACTGCGGTAATACTTCCTCCCACTAATTTTCCGATTAGTACAAGAGCCCAAGAAGAGAAAAAAAGTAGTTATTTCACCCCACTTTTTGATTACTTAATTCAAAAGTACATATAATTATTAGTCAAAATTGATGAGTCTGCAAAGTATAGGTAGGGGGAATAAAAAATGGCGGCTGTTTCAAAACGTTAAAAATAATTAATTTTTTATCTTCACAACTACCAACAACAATAGAAAATCTACGAGAACATTAAATTAGCTTTATTTTGAGTGCTAATAGACATTTGTAGGTCACATAGTTCCTGAGATATAGATTTCTCAAAATAAATTAATTAACTACTTATATTTCAGTACGTTCCATACATTTTTATGAAATGTTGCTTTTTAAAAAGCTATATCTCCAGAACTATTGAACGTAAATAGCTCTATTAGGGCTTACATTTAAGCAAATTTACTCTACTTTAAATGATACACAGTTTTCATTAAAGTAATCCTAAAATGGGGTGAGATAAATGCCTTTTTTCCTTCCCGGCTCTTATACTAGAAGGAGTTGTTCAGTTGCCAGATTGACAACTCCACTTTCAACAGGTTTACGAAAAAGAACTTTTAATAATAATAATAAATTTAAATATTTCATAATAAAGGGGGTTGAAATAACTTAAAACATTTTATTAAATTTGGCAAATCCTGTTATTCAATGCACCCTTCACAACGTATTGTTTTAGCAAACCTCAGGAATAAAGTTGATCCATAATTAGAATTATTTGTGGGAAACAAATCCTTTCGGAAAGGTACCTACATAGGATAAAACGTATTAATAAGATTAAACACAATAATTTTTACGTTGGTTTATTTTACAAGCTATAAAATTTGTCATTTTGAGCTTTGAGGACCCCCTAAGCTAAAAGATTAGACCTTCCCTATCCTTGTCAGACACCACAGGTATAAATAACGGTCTTCCTGAGTCGTTAATGTTGCCCCTCCATTGTCTGTCTGTGCCGCTTCCACATATTCCAGCATACTCTAAAGGTTGAATATTGAAGTTCTCTCTGCGATTTAGAATGTTATTTAAATATGTTTTCAGATGAGGTAATATAATTTTAAGAAATTTAGATAATTCGCCTAATTAAAACTTTAAATTTAGAAAACAATTTTTTTTCTTCAACAAATCTGGAATGCTATATTAACACAATAAGAATTACAAAAAATTGTCTTGGGCAGGTTTTTTTTCTCTTGAATATGACACGAGATCCATTTGTATGGTGGAATAATGCTTCATTGATACTCGGCCTGAGAATTAATGTTAAAAAATATTGTTTAAAACTGACTTATCATGCCTGATGAGAATAAGATTGCGTAAGGAGAATAAATGTATACAAAATAAAACACGGTGAAAAGTACGTCTTCACGAAAAGAGAAATTAATAAAGCTTACATATCATTAATTGGAGAAGTTTGTCGTGGGGTGCGGTCAGCAAAGAACAACATAAATAAACAAAACCATTTTTATTTATTTTATGCCGACGTTTCGACCTGAGTTTCAGGTCTTCATCAGGGCTATAGAACAAAAGAGATAACAAACAACATTTAGAGTAACATACAATTGAAAAGGAATAGTATACAAACAAATTTGAAATTGTACAGAATATTGAATTGAATCATAAATGATAAAAAAATTGATAACGGATAATTGAATAGTAAAAAAATATGGTTTTGTTTATTTATATTGTTCTTTGCTGACCGAATCCTCCTCCTCCCCCCCTCCCCGACAAACTTCTCCAATCATTAATCTACGATAAGAAGGTTGTCTGTATGAAATCATACAGACTTTAACCGGAGTTATAGTGTCATACCCACCTTTGAGTTATCAATGTATGAGTATATAAACACATGTGTATGTGTTAACATACCCATGTGTTTATATAAACATACATAAATTATTTACCGATCAATACATTTTTTTTCTTTATGTTTAATATCGAGCAAAGACGGAATAAAAATTCACTGTAGTTAGAGGAAAAAAATATTAAGAAGATTCTTAAATTAATATATTCTACGGAAGAGTTTATTAGAAACTAATATGAAAATGGTGAATGAATAATAATCTTCCTTGTTCAAATTATATTAGTTTTTACAAAGACAAACAATAATTGTAAAAAACATCAATACTACAGCACTGGCACAACATAGTATAAAATATAAACACGAATTTGATTTTAATAATCCAGAAATATTAGACACAGTGAATTATAGCAAAAATATAAAAATAATAGAAGCAGTATACATCACTTAAAACATAGACAAAGCAATCATTTTTAAAACGGACACCAAGACTTAATGCACACATTATGTAGATATTTTGAATTTTTTTAATATCTTTATTGAAATTTACAACTGTATATTTCATAATACAATACATAGATATTGTAAATAAATTAACAATTTAGGGTTACAATAGGGTTTTACAGTAGTTATAGAATTTAGAATTATTTGATATTTTGTTGAATTGTTATTATATAAAATTTGTTTTTTAATATAATATATTTTTAAATGTAGTTAGATTGTTCATCTTTGTAGTTATAGAGGTAGGAGATTATTGTTACAGTTCTATCTAGTTGTTATCATAGTTAAAGATAACCTTCAGGAAGGTAATTATTCTCCTTATTTTATAATGCAATAGTTGATTATTATAGTAAGTTTCATTTATTGACAATAATATGTTAATATTAGCTTGATGAGACTAATAAGAAGTAATTTATATATTATATAGAAATGTTAATCAGGTAAATAGTTTAATAAATAATGTGATATATGGTTAATGTTGTAAGCATGTGTTAATTTTGAGAATTTGTTTCTAGTAAACTGAAGATGGGGATAACTTCAAAACAAGGACGTCTTTGTAAAAACTAATATAATTTAAACAAGGAAGATTATTATTCATTCACCATTTTCATATTAATACGAAGATTATTTTTCATGATGCAATGAATTGATGAAAAACTAAAAATTCGGGAATAAAAACTTGAAATTTATTTATTTTTCTTCTTATACTATATTGAAAAAATAAAACAGTATAGAATACATGTAAATTAAAGTTATACAATTTGAGCAATTAAATGATTGAGTACCATTAAATGAATTGTTGAATATTTTGTAAAATGGGAGTTGGTCCACCATTTTTGAGATTTGTTTGAAAAAAAAAAACACTATATCAATTATGTTACATGGCTTTAAATACTATTTAAGGTACCACAGTATAAAACGGAGAAATAGGGAATTCTAGGACAATTCTATACAGAATTAACTGGTTATGAGATCATTATAAAATCTACTTTATTTATTAAAAATATTGTTATGCCTTACAAATAATAACAGGTCCCGTCCTGTGAAACTTTAGGAATCCAATCAGCTTTGATTCTCTCTCAGCTATGATGCAACCATGAAAGACATTTCTGGAGTCCTGGAAACTAACTGTAAAAGGTATCGTTTTTCCAAAATGGGACCGGTTACTACTCCCACGTTGAAATGTGGTATCTGCTAACCAAAACTCCAGATCTGAACCCAAAAAGAGCGATCTGGATATCATTCATTAAATAGATTATTCTTTTTAGGTATTTAATAAAACAATTAACTTAAATTAAGTTACCAATAAAAAATAAAAATAAGTAATTTTTACTTGTTTAAAACCTATTGTATTGTTTGAAAAAATAAAAAAATCATAATTTGTATATTCTGTTGAGTACAAATACTGAAATTAACGGTTTTTAATCAAATAAACTATAAGAATTTGTTTATTTGCTCCAAGAGGATTATCGCAGTTAATACTTAATCTAAAGCTTTATGTATGATTTAATTTTATAGCTAATATAATCTTAGAGGTAATGGAGGGGGTAAACTGTGAAAAGGTGAAGCCACAAAGGACATTATTTGTGTTTCAGGGGCGTGGCATAGGAGTAGGGGAAGAGTACGGGCCAATCACTTGCTGCCTTTTATTTCAGTTTAGATTACAATGACGGACATTCCTATAGACCTCAACTTGAACCTTCCTTTCGTGGGTGTGACTTTTTTGGTTTCACTTTTGCTTTGAAGGAGAGTAGGGGCATGCCATTGCCATAAATATAATTAGCTAGAGCGTTTATAAAGCAAGTTTTTTTTTTTTAAATATATATAAAATTTTCTTTCGGAGTTAAATAAAGAAGTTTTATTGCACCATTCCGAAACCTCCGGTAGATATAACATCGCATAAGAATTAGATTTTTATAAGAATCCGTCATAAAATATACTCTATTCCATTGAACAATACAGATTTATATGGGCTAGAATTAGAGAAGAAAAATGTTAAGAGTTCAAACAAGATTTCAGCCGACATTATTAGTCTAAGAGCCCATGGAGAGAATAAAAAAATGCCGTATATTTTAAAACTTTACAAAAGCATCTGTTTTTTCGTAACTTTTTTTTCAGGGCAGGCTGTATCTCAGAAGGATAGGCCTAAGTCTATAGTTCTGAGATCTGCGGGCTCGTATCAGGCCTGAGGGCGTTGACTTTTTCATTAAGTGGTGGTCTCACAAAATGAAAATCTTGACCCCCCACCATGGTTAGAATAGGTTGGCCACCTGTAGATAACTAGAGAAACAAGCTGTGGATTGCCTTACAAAAAAAAAAGTGCCTTACATTTTTCATTTGGTGCTCTATACATCCTCAAAACTTAATATAACATCTTGTAGGAAGATAGTCCGGGTGGTGGTCAATAAAGGTAATAAAATAGTAGAAAAAACTATTTATTGTTTATCTTTGTCATAGGTTCATTCAAACATAATTGCAATTAATCTAAACACTGATATCAATCACTTATATACAGACCTGTCAGTGCTTATATTTTTAAAAATTTACTTTACTTTATGTAAGGTGCTATTATGCTTTTTATTGTCATAGATGGAATTACGAATAAAGAATGAGTGAAAATTTTAGATTTTTCTTGAACAAAGCTTCAGGAGGCGTGAACCTTAAATACTTAAATACTTACATTTTAATGACATTTACCAATCAGTGGTGGTACAGCCTAAGTAAACATTCAACCATTTACAAACAGAATCTGACTTTCACATTTAGGTGTGCAGCACTTTGTAATAGACAAGGCCCAAGAGGAGAAAAAAAGGCAGTTATTTCACCCCAATTTTTTATTACTTTAATGAAAACTATGTATAATTACTAGTCATAATTGATGAGTCTGCCAAGTATAGGTAGGGGATTAAAAGAAGCGCCTGTTAAAAAGTTTAATTTTTTATTCAGAGTTCTATATCTTTAAAATTACAAATAATACATGAAAACCTAAGAGGACATTATTTAAAGGAGAGTAAATTTGCTGAAATATTAGCCCTGATAGAGTTATTTACGTCCAATAGTTCTGGAGATAAAGGTTTTTAAAAAGCAATATTTCATAAAAATTACTGAAAGATTAGTATTAGTCATCCATGAATTTTAGGAAAATTATTAGGAATTATTTTACGTAGAGATGTCTGCCAGCATTCAAAATAAAGGTAATTTATCTTACTATAAAGCAGGTTATGATACTTTTCTTCGTAGGGAAAGTAGTTTTTATGATATTGGCATTTGAATATAAATTTTGAATATGAAATTTTGTCCGAACAACTATAAATCAATTTATTTGAGCAAATATCATGAAAACTCCTACGGCTATAAGTGTCATATATTACTATTATAGTATATTAAACGCGCTTTAATTTGAGTGCTTGATAGACATTTGTAAATCCAATGGTTTTTGAGTATAGATTTCTTAAAATAAATTTAATATTGATATTTCAGTGCATTTTTTTTTAATTGTTGCTTTTTAAAAAGCTATATCTCGGTATTTATTGACCGTAAATAGCTCCATTAGGGCTCACATTTTAGCAAATTTAATCTACTTTAAACGATGTTCTATTTGATTTTCTAGTATTGGTAGCTTCAAAAATAGAGCTTAAAAATAGAGAGAGAAAAGCTTAGATGTTTCCTTCACCACAACAATTTTAAAATAATCCAGAAGAAAAAAACAGCTTTTGACCCCAATATTTGCATACTTATCTTATATATAAGTTAATAATAATTTGTCATAAATGAGCTAGATCTATTATAAACTCAATCATATAAAGGAGAATAACAAATAAAGGAGGTATAATAATTTATATAATTATTGGAACTGAATACATTTTGACAAGCACATCTTGAATAATTATGTTAATATAAAATTATGGATAAGAAATTTTTCATTGTTATATTGTATTATTTCAAGTCTCGTTACGGAATTAATGTTTACAAAACAGGTTTCAAACATGTCTGTTGGAAGTCGGTTGAAAATCAACAGGTGTCAATGAGGAATTTCAATGATGATAATAATTCTTTTAATTCTTTGTATTAATTTCAATATTTTCATTTATATAAAGCTTTTATATTATACAATAATTGAGACAGTACGCGAGTTAGCGCCATAGCTAGTAGACTCATCGAATGCAGGAAGGTCGAGCTCGCGAGGCCGACTACTCGTCTCCCCACTCCTGCTCTACTGCTAACTCGACCAGTGTACCCGCCGAGCCGGTGGAATGTTGTTTGGGGTATTGTCTGCGTCCTTCAGGATCCCGGATTACAGGACTCTCCAAGACCGGAGACCTTAACCGATCGATAATGAGGTGGTCCGAAGACACTACGGTCAAGTTTGTCGGCCTTTACAAGGACTGCGAGTGCCTCTGGGATTGCAACAACGCCAACTACAGGAACAAGAACCTGAGGGAAGCTGCCTACACTAAGATTGTCAATGAGATGGGCCTCGACGGCTTTGGCGTGCAAGAGGCGAAGCAGAAGGTGAAGAACCTCCAGTCGACATATTCTCAAGAGCTTAAGAAGATTGAGGTTTCCAAAAAGACTGTCGGAGAAGATGGGGAAACTTACACCCCTTCCGTCAAATGGTTTACGACAATGGACAGCATATTGCGAAACGTCAAGAAGGCTTCCTCGAAAAGCAAAGTGGTATCTATACTATTTATAATATGATATTAAGTAAAGAAATGTATATTATTACTATTTTTAGGAGTAAAAGAAAATACTGAACTATAAATCCTATTAAAAGATTAAAAAAAAAATATCTCTCAAATAGCAGTAAGTAACAAATAAGTCAATATTTCACCAATTCAGGACTGAAAAATCTAAACTTAGTTTATTTTGAACTGTTTTCGTGAGATGTACTATCACAATTTGGACAGTCTGCTTTGGGCCGCCGATGTAAGCTGTGCTATCTCAGATCTAATTGGTGACAAGTTGACTCGTTCGTTACTTATATATTTATATTGCTGTTTGATATAGTTTAATTTACTTATTTTTAGTCATATTAGTTGTAATTAACTTCGTTGCATTTTCAGTGAATAATATTTTATATTTTATTTATTTTTATGCATTGTTGGTATTGACAAATTTCATTTAAGTCAAATTTACTTATACGCTACAGTTTAAGATACATTATGATTTAATGTTTTGCTTATTTATCAAATGCTAAGTGTAGTGGTGTAGGTGAAGTAGATGCATTTCCGACATTTAGTGCATCTTTTTCTCGATAAGGAAAAAAATATGACATAAAAAGGTACGTACTTCTTAACGTGTCTAATTTAAAATAAAAAAAAAACCGAAGCCTTAATACGGTTTGCTTGGTTCTGAAACGGGACAAATAGAATCATGAGGCGTCCTGGGCGCCATTTCACCGTTAATGGCTAATATATTTCTAGCTCTAACAATAACAAATGTTTGAATTAAAGGTCCAAAGAATAATTAATTTAAATACGAAACGGGAGGTTTTAGGATCAGAGTATAGACATATGTTATTGTGGTTTAAGGGATCGTTTGTTATAAGATTATGAGAACATTTGTTTTTATCATATCAGACAGACGGATGGGAGGAATAGGATTTATTATACTGGTAACGAACCAATGTGAGAGGGTTGAATTTCATTTCGTGGGGTAGTCCCATAATAAAAGTTGACCTGCGCAGGCCGGAATCGAACCGATGCCGCTGCAGTTTAGAGGTTGCTAAGGTTGTGTCTAAAAATACTCGGTACAATGCCCACCAAGATCATAAGCTGACCATAAATATCACATCTCATTTCAACAGCCTAAAAAAAGTTTTTCTAATTGTATATAGAAAAACGTAACAGCCCTTTTTCTTAATACAAATTGAATTGTTTTTGTATTGGTGCACTCAGTACTGGTATATTCAGTTTGCCTTTTTAGGGCTGTTGAAGTGTGATGTGCTATCTCTTCTATGCTTTTATGCGATTTTTCAGTCCGGATAATGCTAATGTACTTGCAATTAAAATTGTTAACAATACTTCAACGTTTGTTAATATATTTAATGATTTTTTAAGTACAGAACATAGGGCTAAGTTTTGATTATATTATAGGTAAATTAATAAACTCACAGTAAATTGTTCTAATAATTGTAATAATGTTAATAAATATAGCACTAAATATTTTATCTGTTGCTGGTTAATCTGGCAACAGCGACTCTTATCTTATTGACATGATACTGATTTGGATAGTTAACTTTCCGTGTTTACTCAAGACACTTGTATCACTACGTTTTGCGCACCAATTAATTTTGTATTATGTGTATAAAAATACACACGCATTTATATACTGTATAATGGACAAGATTGTGCAACATTAGCTAAACTGTTAATGTTTTTTCTAACGAGAAATCTATTGGGGATTCTACATTAGGAGATTCGACCTGTATAAATCATAGTAAATAAGTAATTATGAAATAATAATAACCTTTTAAAACGGAATTTCATGATGAACAGATGAGGAGGTTTCTATTAAAAGTTATATCCAGTTCTGCAAAGTACACGTTTTTTTTATAACTTAAAATTCTACAGTGACAATATAGTCAATTTATTTCAAAATTTAAATTTTTCCTTGTCGAATTAGTGTTTCATATAAGCATTTTTAATACAAATTCAACTTATCTAGATGAAATGCTCCCAAAGTAATATTTAATGAACCATTTTCCTGAATTGGATGTACTGATTTTTTTTATAGAAAACTCCTCAGGTAATATTTAAATAATTAAAAGGGAAATAATTTAACTATTTATTAAAATAAATGTTAACATTTTTCGGATCACTCATTAAGAAACATAATATTTTAATCTAAAATCTTTTAAACATTTATCAAGAAGACGTTTCGGCCTTGCATCTACAGTCATAATTTTTAAATCTTAAACCCGACATTAATCATTTAAATATATTTTTGTTTTAATTTGTATGTCGTCCATACAAAGGCAAAGGATGTGTAGTGGCGTTTCTGAAATTTTTTTTATCTTCGATTTTATTGTATTTTAAGATACTCTCTCGAAAAAATAAATACTGAATATGTGATGATGTAAATAAATAAAACTGCAAAATAAACAATAGACTCATATCAAAATTATAAATCAGCTTCTATCTTACATTTTCAACCATAATTCAAAAACGAATTTCTAAGAAATTTTCAGTTTCAATTTCAGTACTTTAATGAATACTATGTATAATTACCAGTCAAAACTGATGAGTCTACCAAGCATATGTGGGGGGATTAAAAAATGGCGGATGTTTCAAAACGTTAAAAAAATTCAGTTCTATATCTCTAAAATTACATACAATACTAGAAAACCTAAGAGGACATTATTTAAAGCACAGTAAATTTGCTGAAATATTAGCCCTAATAGAGCTATTTACGTCCAATAGTTCTTGATATATAGCACTCAAATTAAAGCTACTTTAATGTACTATAGAGTAATTTGTGACCTTTATCTTCGTACGAATAGTAGTTTTCACGATATTTGCTAAAATAAATGGATTTATAGCTGTTCACACAATAAGTTTGATTTATGAAAAACTTTGTTTTAGAAACCAGAAGACATACAGATTCTTTATATTTTTTTCAAATAAGTTTGAAATGGTTGTCTCTTATTTTGTTAAATAGAGGGTAGGAATAAGAAAGAATTAATTTGAAAAAGTTTTGACACTTGATAATAGTACAAGAGCCCAAAAGGAGAAAAAAGGCAGTTATCTCACTCCAATTTTTGATTCCTTTAATGAAAACTATGTTAATTATACATAAAAAAACCAAAAAACAATACGTTGTGAAGGATGCATTTAATAACAGGATTTGCCAAATTTAATAAAATGTTTTAACTGATTCCTCCCCCAAATTATGAAATATTTAAATTTATTATTATTATTAAAAGTTCTTTTTCGTAAACCTGTTGAAAGTGGAGTTGGTCAATCTGGCAACTGAACAACTCCTTCTAGTATAAGAGCCAGGAAGGAAAAAAGGCAGTTATCTCACCCCATTTTAGGATTACTTTAATGAAAACTGTGTATAATTACTAGTCAAAATTTATGAGTATGCCAAGTATAGTAGGAGGAATAAAAAATGGTGGCTGTTTTAAAGCGATGAAAAAAACTAATTATTCATTCGTAGCTCAATATCTTAAAAAAGTAGGAACATGACAAGAAAACCTAAGAGTACGTCATTTAAAGAAGAGTAAATTTGCTAAAATATGAGCCCTAATGGAGTTATTTACCTTCAATAGTTTTCGAGATATAGCTTTTTAAAAAGCAACATTTCATAAAAATGTTGTATGGTACGTACTAAAAGATCAGTAGTTAGTGAATTTATATTGAAAAATTCATATCTCAAAAACCATTTGACGTACAGATGTCTATTAGGACTCAAATTAAAGCTAGTTTAATGAACTATAAAGTAGTTTATGACCTTTATCTTCGTAGGATAGTAGTTTTCGTGATATTTTCTAAAAATTATTTGACTTATAGTTGTTCGGACAAATTGTCATTTTCCAAATTTATATTCATAAGCTAATATCCTAAAAACTACTACCCCTGTGAAGATAAGTGTCATAAACTATTTTTGTAGTAAGTTAAATTTCCTTTATTTTGAGTGTTGGCAGACATATTTGCGTCTTATGGATCTAGAGATATATTTTTTCAAAAATCCAACATTTTATAGGAACAACTAGAAATTAACATTTTGTGACTTTATTTTGTCAAATATCATAAAAACTACAACTCCTACAAAGATAAACATAATCAACTATTTTGTAGTAAATTTAACTAGCTTTAATTTGAGCGCTGGTAGACATCTGTATGTCAAATGATTTCTGAAATGAAGGTTTTCATAAACCAAAGTTATTGTTCGAACAACTATAAATCAATTTATTTATAGTATAGATTTAGCAAATATCATGAAAACTACTATTCCTACGAAGGTAAAGGTTCATAAACTTCTTTATAGTCCATTAAACTAGCTCTAATTTAAGAGCTAATAGACATCTGTACGTCACATAGTTCCTGAGATATATATTTCTCAAAATAAATTAACTAACTACTAATCTTTCAGTAGATTTTTAAGAAATTTTGCTTTTTAAAAAGCTATATCTCGAGAACTATTGGACGTAAATAGCTCTTTTAGAGCTAGTATTTCAGGAAATTTACTCTTCTCTAAATAATGTTCTCTTAGATTTTCTAGTGCTGTTGATAGTTTTAAGATATAGAGCTTCAAATGAAAAATCAATGGTTTTTTAAGGTTTTGAAACAATAATAACAGTCAGGTAGATCAGTCTTTTGTAATGGATTGGCAATTTAGACCGTTTGTCTAGTAAATGTTGTAATAGTCGAAATTGACGAGCAAATTCCTTTTCAGTCTTGTATGAGGATTCCATGTCAGTCGTTTGTCGAGATGTAGTCCTAAGTAACGGATCTGATCGATAAGAATAAGTGGGGTATTATTAAAGGATACTGTAGGGCAAGTGGTCATTGGTTTACGACGAAGGGTAAATGTGATTTGGTGGGATTTATTGGAATTAATTTTAATCCTCCAATTTTGGACATACGTGGTGAGGATAGTGTTAGGATGGGTTGCGATGTCAGCTGTGAAAACTGAATAAAGGATAGGACCAAGAATACTACCCTGAGGTACACCAGGAGACTGAAGGAGCTGATAAATTAATTTCAATATTTCACTTTCGCGTTTTTTTTTGGGCCAGGAAAATGTATCTTGAAAGAATAATATGACTTACTTTTTGCTAATCTATCAATAGTTGGTGAAATACAAATCGTACTGTAATACAGATTTTTTTTCTAACCTCCTCAATATCTTTATTTATAAACGAATACAATACATACAATATATATACATACTTTAAAATTACTCTGGTTTTGCCGCATGGTATTTTAAGAAAGGTTTACAGGGTCCGCTGAAGGCGGGTTTACAATGGTAGTATGATAGCCAAGGTATGATCATAGCATGATCTGCCTACGTAAAAAACAACAATAATTATTTAAGGGGCCAAAAAACTCACATCCATGGGAATGAAAAGAATATGGATAATTAATAATTTTTAATTCATATGAAATATGTCTGAAACTATTGCTTGAAAGTTTTGTTTTCTACAATCGCTTCAAAGTCCATAATAGGGGTATTCATGATGTGTTAAATGTTAAATGTTT
>NW_027114029.1:1723779-1771661 GCF_000696795.3 Halyomorpha halys
CAACTGGTCTATTGTGTGACGTCATTCTCCATTTAACAGACTAAGTAACAGACTCTCAGCCATGTTAAATGTTATTTCGTTTTACCACGGTAAGGCAATTTTTTTCGATTTAACATGAGTTTTTCCATTTAACACGCTTTAACATGTTAAACCAAAGATCATGAATACCCCTAGTAAACGGAAGTCCACCAGAGACATTGCGAACGATTCACTATCGACCAAAATGGCCTCGCGATCGTCTTGTTGGCCACCCATGTTATATCTCATTAGATTAATTAAATAATGAAGATGAAAACTGTATCGCTAGAACCCATGAATGGTCAGAACTTCAGTAATTCGCAAGAAAGTACTGTTTTTTTTTTTTGTTTTTTTTAACAAAGGCTATGTAAGGAGGTGATTTGTTCAAAATCGCTCAACCACCAGATTTTTTCACGATTAAGGGTATCAACTTTATACAATTAGAGTAGAACACAGTGGGCTCCTGAACCGACAGGGTTGGCTCACGTCTACAGTAAGAAATAAATAATTATTTATGTTACAGGAGTTAGTAGCACAGCGCCTTATTTATTGAGCTACCCCCGCTTCATAAATTAAATAATAAATATAATTATTTATTAGATTTAATTCAACTTGGTAAAGCTTTAATTATCAATATAACTTAATTATTTAAAAGTTTTACGACACTGATGAGAAGAACCACTGGCATAACGATTTAATTTTATAAGTTAATTCTTTAAAAAGAGAACAAGTTTGTGAAATTTTATTATTGTTAGAATATGTTTAATTATTGAATCTATTTAAACATTTATCAATTACAGTTTAATTTTTTTTTTAAATTTAAATATGATATAATCTATAAAAAATTATTGACTTAAAGGAAAATAAATATATTGACAATCTTCGGTAGCAATGATAACATTGTTATTTGATTGAAACTTTGAGATTATCTAATCTCCTGTGCGCTGGCAATATGAGAGCTTTTCTTGGCAACACACTGAACCAAGATAAAATTATCATTGAGAATAGTGGTGCAAAATCTTTTACTAGTTAATTGCTTTTAAATAAAAAATATTTAAATATAATCACTATAATAATAAATATATCATTTCATTTTTCAATGGTAATCATTATAATGACAAGAGTAAAGCTTTGGTTTCATTCAGGAAAAAGGAATATTCACAAATATTGTTTACTTTTAGAAGAAGTTATTTAAATGCGATATCCTGCCAGAGGAATTATATAGACAAGTAAGAGCAAAAGTGGTGTAAGTTACTATGTTTGCATAACAATTAATTTTATTTTTAAAAAAAAGTTAGTTACTTAATGATTTGATTCACATCAAATTCACTTAATTTGTTTCATATACTTGTGAATGATTATTTAAAAAAAAAGAGAAAATCGTTATTCCTATCCAAAAACTTTGTAGAACTTCCCCTTAAATGTTGAATAAATATTCGGGATTGGACTTAAAAAACTTTTTCACTCAATAGCACATATGATCATAATATATTTCGTACCAAAACTTAAGAAAAAATATTAATACACAAAGTAGAAAAAAAAGATTAAAATCTATTGTAAAAACTTTGAAATATATCGGGAATATTTTTTAACAAAATTATTATTTGTATTTTTAAAAATTTGAATAAGGTTGTTTTTTTGTTAAAAAAAAAAGGTAAACAAGATAAGACAGGTATACTAACGTATTCTTATTATACTTTATAAAAAATTATACTGTATAAAAAATACGTTTGTAATTTTTTACCTTGGTTGGTACTAAATATTGTGAATATTTATTGGTAATTTATGAGCATTTTATATTTATCATGTGTTGCACCTATGCACTTAGTTGCTTTATTACTATCCTAAGTTATTTGGGTCACGGGGTCTATTTTTATAGTGACGTTTAAAAGACTCGATTTAAATTTACATGGTGATACACCGTTCAATTTAGCAAGAAACATTAAGCAGAATTTATATTAAATTATAATTTAAATAAACACTAAGAACAATAAACACATTCTAATTCACAGATATCTTCAAATGCACTGAAATTGTTATAATGCCAGCACTTCCTTGGGGTCTTTCCATTCCTCTTCTGGATAGAACAAATAGTTCTAGGTTCCTGAACTCCCTACTTTACGTTGCTCCATCATATATCGGTCTCTTATTTTTCCCTCTTTTTTTTATTTCATTATGGGAGAGTAAAAGTTAAGGAGTAGGTGTAAGAAGTTGAGGAGTACGCGTTTGAGTAAGCGAATAATACATGTAATAATAATATTCTTTATTTATACTGCGACAAATCCCTTTTCAATAACAATAAGTAGAAACGGGCTTTAGTGCCTTAGAATGAAATATAAACATTTAAAAAATAAATATAAAAAAATATGATACGGAATTCTCAATAATAAATTTTAAAAAAAACTATAATTAACATATATGTATATGTAGTTGACCGTAAAAATTGATATATAAGAATCTTCTTATATATCAATTTTTACGGTCAACTATATATATAAGAAGATCTAAATATATAAGACCATCTGGTCGGGGTTGCGGTCAAAAGTTTACAACTATTTTGTTTCTCTTTTGCCCGCAACCCTGACCATCTTCTTGTATATAATAGTTAATTATATTATGTGTGTATGTAAACCTGACAAATATTATGTATATAAGTATAACGTTTACATGAAGATTATAGATATAGTTAGTGAATTTATTTTGAGAAATCTATATCTCAAATACTATTCGACGTACAGCTGTCTATTAGCACTCAAATTAAAGCTAGTTTAATGTACTATAAAGTAATTTATTACGTTTATCTTTGTAGGAGCAGGACTCTTTATGATATTTGACAAAATAGATTCACAAAACGTTAAATTCTAGTCGTTCGGGTAAAATGTTTGATTTTTGAATTTTTCTTGAAGTTTTCATAATATTCGAATATGAATATAAATTTCGCACATGAAAATTTGTCCGAACAACTATAAATCAATTTATTTTAGCAAATATCATGAAACCTACTACTCCTACGAAGACAAACGTCAGAAAAGTATATATAATCACGTACCATATAGGCCATTAAACTAGATTTAATTTGAGTGCTAATAGACATTTGTACGTCGAATAGTTTTTGAGATATAGATTTCTGAAAATAAATTCATTTTAAAGACATACAGTTTCTGATGAAATATTTTTTTTTTTTTAACGTTTTGAAACAGCCGTCTTCTTTTATTCTTCCTACCTATACTTGGCAGATTCATCAATTTAGACGAGTAATTATACATAGTTTTCATTAAAGTAATAAAAACTTGGGGTGAAATAACTGCCTTTTTTCTCTTCCTGGGCTCTTGTACTACGACATATAATTAGGAGCTCTAGAATAATATTTTCAGTTTTTGGCAATTTAGTATTATAGGAATTTATGCTTAAAAAAAAAAAAAATGTCAAGTACACTTTTAGTCAGCAAGAGTATAAGCCAATTTATTTTTAATTATTATATATTCTAGTGTAAAATATATTTTTTATTTAACTAAATTTAAAATATAACATATATATTAATTTAATGTTCGAGACAGGTTTTATTTATAAATTGTATCCATACAGTCTCAACAGTTTTTATTGATTATTTCACAACTACGTTCCGGCCAATTTGGCGATGCTCAAAGACATCTTAATTGTAATAAGCCACATAAGTCATTAAAAAGATTGCAGGTTATTCTGCCTTTGATATATTTAAAAGCCAATAACCTAAATTCTTGTGTAATATTTCACTTTATATAATAATTTTTATTTGTAATTTCAATTAAATTATTACTAACACTGATGGATTTAATTATTTATGTGGATGTGAGAGTTGCCAGATTAACCGAAATATTGGAGTGAAGTAATCAATTTATTGTAATTGTTAAATTATAACGAAATTATCGTTTGAATGTTAATAGGTGTATACTAATACAAACGTTATTTGTTCGTTGAAGAATTGAATTACTTTTGTTTTCACGATTAAAACAAAAAACAAAGTATGTTATACAACCTGGAATCAAGGTCCATGTGCTCTCTACAGGAAAATAATAACCTCAGTTGTTTTGGATCACGATATTTTGTATTATTTATAAAAATCGTTGTTTTTAATAATTATTATTTTTTTAAAACTTGATTATTTAAAAAAAAAAGCAGAAAAATTATTTGTTTTCTTTTTAAGAAAAACACAACAAACCCTTACTACTTCTTATCTCTTTATTTTATCTTCTAGACAGCGTTTCAATCTTAAAGATTGGATAAGATAAGAGACGGAAGTTAAAACAAAAGATAAGAAGTAGTGAGGATTTTTATTTTTCTGTTTGAAATAAAACAAATATGTACGAAATATTTTAAACCTTGGCCGCAAATTAAATAATAAAGATTAATCAAAAATAAAATAAGGAATAACCAGATTTGAAGCCTTGTTACCAGAGAATTTATTTAGTGTGTCGAAATTATGGTTCTTAAATATATTTTTTCCTATCAGCTACTACAGGGTTTGATGAAAATGTATAGGATTATTTTTGATAGAAGAGCTTTATAAAATATTATTTCATATCAGTAAAAAAAAAAAATTAATTACAGAAATTGACTTAAATTATCAAAAAAAATTTCTGATATGGTATTTGCAAAACATAAAGAAATTACTTACAAATGAAAATAGAGGAAGTAACTTTAATGAATTTTCCATAGAGTTAGTTGATAAAGGTTGTATTTAAAATATAACCTTTAATTATACTAACATTGATATTAATTTCACATATTATCGGTATCATATAAGAAACAAAAAACGTAGAAGAGTATAAAAAAATATATAATTTATTGCTGCTCTAAATGCTTATGGTATTTATAATTTTTGTTTAAATAAATAAATTTTATCCTATATTAGTCTCAAAACATATTATATTCCTTTATAAGTGTGACGTTTCGGCCAGTTTGGCCATGATCAAGGACAATTATAATACAAATTTTAAAGCTACATCATTTAAAAAACAACTTTATGCACGCTATTCTGCCCATTTCATTTATATCAGTCCACAAATTAACCTACGACAAATATTGCTGTGATAAATTATTACAGGTTGACTGTTATAAAAAGTTTTAAATTTTAATCTAATGTGACCAATTGACTAATTATAGTATTTTGTGTACTGATATAAATGACCTGGGCAGAATAGCCTACATAAAGTTGTTTTTTAAACGACATAGTTCTAGAATTGTATTAAGTTTGTCCTTGAGCGAATTGGCCGAAACGTCTTATAAAGGAATAAAATATGTTTTGAGACTAAAATAGGATAAAATTTAAACAATATTAACCAGGCTCAAGAAAGTGTAAAGATTATAAATTTATAATTATTGTTCAATCGCACCATATTTAACAGAAAACTATCAAATTTGCAACATATATATGGTATTGTACCTTAAGTATTCCTCTCGCAAGTTAATGTGATTAAGAAGTTCTATATTTCATTTTTTTATTTAACTTTAAATAAAATAGCATTTAACTGTAATCCATTTTCCTCTGTCCAGTTACTTTATGGCGTGGTTCACTTCTACTGCGGTCCAATAGTATCAACCACAACAACGCATTAAGAATTTAAATTGATGCAGAAAACTCTAGACTGCTATGGCGACTATTCTTGTTACGAAAAACATTTGAACAGCGGCCACAAAGGTGGGAAAGGACAGCATCTGTCGTACTGGGATTTGGCACTAAAGAAGAATTCGTGACCTTGCGTTGCGTAGCGTGTCTCGCCAGACCCTTCCGCGGTACCAGCAAATTAATGATGCTTAAATAATTATTATTATGATTAACCAACCATTTATACATTTGTACTGTTTTTATTGTAGTTATAAAAAATATCATAAAATGGCAAAGGCAAAGCAGCCTTCATAACTGGTTGTTTCACATCAATGATGTTAAATGATTTTTTAAAAAAACTTGTACCATTACAACTCATTAAAGGTCTTGGGTTCAACATCTTGTTAGGGAGTAATACAGAACTAAGGTTGTGCAAAGAGGTGCTTTTGTTAGTATCACACTCAACGTTGCACACAACACACTTATTCTAAAGATTCGTATTTTAGGGTTTCGAGAAGAAAATAACGTAAATCAACTTTTTTCCTTACAATTTAACAAAAAGAAAACGATACAGGGTTTCATGAACGCGAACGGAAGAGATCGGGCGATCCCGGACTTCAATTTTTTTCTTTACTTATTTTAAATTTTTTTTTAATATTTTATATTTATCCATTGTTTATTATTGTCAACAATGAGAACTGATTATAGGTTTCAATTAATCAAAATTAAAAAGATACTTATAAACTTCATCATCTAAGCCCTATTTCAATTATGACAGTACTTATTTGGTAATTAAGCTTAAATAAAATCATTAGAGCTGCTTTTCAGAAAATCCTAAAAAAAAAAGTGTAAAATCGATTCTTTAATGCGGTGCTTCCGATTGATCTATTTTAACGAAAATTTAGTTATATCATTCCAGTCATATACATGCATTAAATATTGTGAATTTTCCTTTTTGAGTTAAGCTGTTCACACAGGACATTTTCTGATACACAGTTATTTGGTCTCAGGTAACCTCAAAACCATTGTACTTCCGTCGAAAAATCAAATTAGATTTTTTGTATGGTCACAATATTTCCACTTAGCTATATACTCCATATAGTGGTAAGTGAAAGTAAAAATTGTATAACTTTATTTCCGAGTTGACAAAATCATCGACGTTTAGGCCTTCTTCCTAGTAAAATTAAGAACAATGAATAAAACACAATTTGTATTATTTAAATAATCATTTTATATTTTACAAGTTTAATCATATTAAAAAATACTACTATCTATACTTTTATAGTATTTAAGTATTTTTTTGCAGTTGTTAGCTAAAAATCTTTTTCCTCTGATTTTTACTGAAACGAAGTGGAATGAATAAAAATTATAATTTTCCGCTCACTTTATTTATGTAATAATTATAATCAGTTTTAACCACCCCTTGGGCATCCCTTTCCTCCTATAATAGAATACGTTACTTTATCAGTTTTATATTTTTATCAAAATTACCATCTTATGATTAATAAGTTTTTCATCTTGTTTTTTCTAGGAGCCGTGTGAAATCCTTTTGACTGACATCAAGGCCGAAGAGCTCGATGACACTCCCCGGATCATTCCATGCGAAGTTTCCATCCACGAAATCGAAGAGGATTTCTCGCCGAAACCTAAGCGGATGAAGACGACAAACGAAGATTCCAACATCGGCCAAGCATTCCAGTTCATGAAGACTTTGACGGATATGGTCTCGAATCGTGACGAATACACCGTTTACGGAGAACACTTGGCCAACAGGTTGAGGAACTGCGGTAGGAGTAAGCTGGAGGTGGCTATAGCCCAGCACTGCATCGACGAGGTCTGCTTCAAACTCACCATGGGTGGCTATTTTCAAGAATCTCTATCGGGTATTAATTCATTCCAGATGACGCCATTGTCCAAACAGAACCATTCTTTTTCTGACGCTTGATGCAAAGAATTAAGGAAGAAGGTTCGGTGGAACTATGAAGGACTTTAGTATCTTTGAAGAAACTTTTAGTTCCACCATTCAACGGAAAACACCCAATCGTATTCCTGATATCTTGTAATGTCTGGCGTGAATATGGTAATAAGATGTCGCGCATGCGCTCATAGTTGATTGTACTACCAACTATCAAGCAAATGCTGATAGTACGAAAGTACTGTTTCGGAGTTTACACTTGTTCAAACTTGGGTTGCACTACAAGATCCCAAAATTTTAAGTACTTTTATTTGACAATTTCGGAGGTTTCATGTTGATCATATTCCTATAAAAGACAAAGGTATGATAAATAATGTGATTGAGGTAAGTAAATAGTTTTGAGAAAGTGTTGTAACTTATGTATTTAAGAATTTATAGTTCTACTTTAAATATTAATTTAGTATAATTTTTACTTTTTGTATTATACAATGGGCATTGATTGGATAGTTTTGATTTGATGTGATAAATAAAACAATTATTTTGTATTTAATTTATTTATTGATATTTACAACTGTAGAATAGCATGATACAGACATGTGGTAAATAAACCCATTCATAGAACTCCATTACCATTTCTAGAGAAGATCTTGAGGCCATTTTCTGTTCAGAGGCCTAGGAGGATTACAGTGATGAAGGAGACGCTAGGTTAAAAAAAAGTGGGTTTAAATGGAAAATTTAAATCATTTTCACAGTACATTAAAGTCTTATTATTTATTATCTTTTATTATTTAGACCCAATCTCTAGAAAGTATATTATGGCCTCATTGGTCATAAATAAAAAAAAGGAATATTTAAAGTTTAAGTTAAAATCTAGTTGCTCCTGGAAGCGTTCTGTACTTGAACTTTAAGGACTGATCATGCTCCCCGTTTTGACACGATTCATGCGGCAATGCTCAGGAATAGTATCCTTTATATTAGAGGTATTCATGATGTTGTGTATAATGTAAAACGTTTTATCATGTTAATTAATAATGTTACTGGTATAGGATTGTGAGCAACCCTATTTAAAATCATAAGAGATCCTAACGGATTTTCTGAGCAATTTGTTTTATAATCTTTACTTCCAAAACTTCATGTTAATGTTTATATCTAAGTTTTAATTAAAGTACTTTATTACAACATGCCTAAATTGAAGGGAAAGTGGAAGTTGTGAAAGTTCACAACTGAGTGTCTTGTTGATCTTCTAACTTGTAAGGGACAGAATCAAGATAAGCTAATGGAATCATATTCCTATGAATTCTAAATAGTAAAAACCTAAATTGGTACTCTACAAAACAAAAAAAGTAATACAAGTGGTTCACTCCCAATCAAAAAATCGTGAACAAACATTTCACAAGAATATGCCTAAATTGAAGGAAAAGTGGAAGTTGTGAAAGTTAACCACTGCGTGTCTTGTTGATCTTCTAACTTGTAAGGGACAGAATCAAGATGAGCTAATTGACAACTGTCATTACATTATTATTATTGTCATCACTAGGTTTATTAGTTTTAAGATCATCCAAAACAATAATTACACAATCAAAACACAAACTATGAGCAAGTAATATGTATTATACTACATTGCTTGTTCCCACGACAACAAACAAAATGGTGACAAGCTTAGCTGGTCTGTTGCGTGACGTCATTCTCCATTTAACAGATCTAGTAACAGACTCTCAACCATGTTATATGTTATATTGTTTTAACATGGTAAAAGAAGGAAATATTTCTGCATTTATTATGAGTTTTTTTCATTAAGCATGCTTTAACATGTTAAACTAAAGATCATGAATATCCCTTTGAAGAATCGCTGTTGAAGTACGTTAATAACTGCCTAGAGAGGGAATACTTTCTCAGAAGCTGAAAAATTGCTGACGTTAGGCTAAGCATCAACTATCTCTTTTAAACCTATGTGTTTACTACTCGTCTTAAGTGAAGTGTTTGATAGTTGGCTGGACACAAGCCTACGGCCAGTTGTCTTAGGAGGAAGCCTATGAAGGCAGGAGAACCGCAGTCTGCCCCTTGACTTTGGAGAGAGGGAGAGAAGTGCTACTTTTGTTCGACATATTCTCCGCCTACGACAGCCTTTTGTGGCCGAGCTCAAACTTATGCTTCAACGGTTACTGTAGTATGAGTATCAGACTTCCAGCAACTTACCTGGCCTATTGAGGAGCTACCTCTAGATCCGAACACTGAATATACTTCGTAGCTTCTAAGATGTTAAAGATGCTGCGGAAAGGGATGATCTGCAGGGCTCTGTTCTTGTTCCTGCACTGAATATCTGAAGAGATATTGGGAGTGCTGGAAGAGGAATGGTTCCTGTCACGGCGCATGTTGATAATTTGGCAGTATTTGTGGTAAGTTAGTATCAAACAGCCAAACCAGATGGAAGGATGAACATTGTCAGTTCCTGAACTTGATGGGAGGATGATGCCTGAAAAGAAGCAGAGAATGGACGTAGTCAAGATTCAGGCACATGAGGGATATGACTTGTAGGGCACATCCTATTACTCTTAATACACAAGGAGAAAGGATACATCCAACTCATTTTGTCACGTACATTGTCTTCTTACAATAGGATTGGAAGGAAATTCAACGTAACCCCAGACTATGACAACATGAAATGTAGGGTAATTAGGTCTTAATACTCTGTCATATAATAGGCGATTATCAAATTATTTAGTAGTTGTTACTTGATTTCCCTTCCACTCTTATTTACTCCAATGTCTAAAAACAAAAGATAAGATATAATACCCTCAGCTTCGTACCTCATGGGGTAAGATCTGGCGATTGGTTCCCTCCGTTTCCATATTCCTAATTCTTAAAGAATGACTAGAGACTGGCTCTTTTCAGGATTGTGGTAACGTGGTAACAGGAGGTAACCGAAAGAGAACCATCTGTTATGTCTTGTTGATCAATGTTGGTGTTGGATCCTGCTTTCCTGAAACACTAATCCTAGTTCTTTACTTATTTCTGCCTATATTTGTCCTAGCTACCTTCACTCACTGATAGCAATTGAACATCACTATGGTGGATCTTTTGTAAGATCTCTGTAACCACTATCGATGCTGTTATAAGTTCGTTGACATCACGGTACTTGTCTGCATTTCGATGTGCCATGACACTGCGAGTAAGATTTTTGAATAATTGTTAAGCTGCTTATTCAAGTGGATCAAATTGTTACTCAAATTTTTGATCATGCATCAGTGGTTGTATTTGTTGTGGAGTAGAGAAACAGGATAAAGTCAACTATGCTCAGAAAGACCAAAAGTTAGAAGATTCCAACTGCAAATCTTTAAGGTAAAGTGTAAAAATGTTCACGATTAGAGCAATAAATATAGAAGTATTACTAAGCTCGGAACCATATTCCTATGAAATCTAAATAGTAAAAACCTAAATTGGTACTCTACAAAACAAAAAAGTAATACAAGTGGTTCACTCCCATTCAAAAATCGTGAACAAACATTTCACAAGAATCTGCCATTACTTTACGCAATGTGCCAACTTTCTGCGTTGTATTTATTTCTATGTCTCAGTACTTCTCGCTGAGTCACGTCCCCTCACCTCACTAAGCTGCGTTTCAACTTTCGTCCGGGGTTACTACCAACTGTTTAAAGAAATTACTTTGTTTTAATACAGAATAATTCCTAAACGACTACCGCTCATAACGCTCGCTCAAGAATTAAACATGCTCTACAAGGGATCCTTTTGAGGAATCTATATGGTGTTCGACTATAATCCACAACGAAGTGTATTTGCCTCGAGAAAATTTTAAGCACCCTTACTCCTATATCTTTTAGTATATATCCTGTACCAAGGAACAAACTTAAGGGACAAAGAATCACTTCTTTTGATATAGATTTATTGGTAATATATTAAAAACAAAAACCTGTATTTTTCTAGGAAGTTACAATGTGAAAAAACATGAGATTTCATGGATTGAATTTATTTTTTTCGCATTCAAACGTTCTGGAAGAATGCAGAGGTACATTCTGAATCCATTCATATCAATAAACTAATTAAGAAAAAGTTATCTACATGTTTTCCTCCTGTCCAGCTTTCACGTCAAATCATTCGTGAAAATAATATCAAAGGGAAACTTAGCTGTAATCATGGGTTAAAGAAGCGAAATTATTTTTATTTTTTTCATAAAATAGATAAATATTCATAAATAATTCAATTATTGAAATAATTTTAATCCAGATAGTTAAGTCAAAATATTCTAGCGTATGCGCCGAAAACAGCTCTTGGCTCGGACAGAAAGTATTTATAACTTAGGATCAATTAGAGATACACTAAGGCGTTCATTTCTGTTTTGTAAACAAGATCGCACTTTGTAAACAAAAGATCTTTTCGATGCGTCGAATTATGTTTAATGTTTTTTTACTACTACAGAATAACATAAATGGTTTACTAGTTCCATCTTTTATGGATTACCCATTGACTTGTAACCTGGAATAATTAGGTAGGTACTTATGAGCCGTTGAATACAGTGGTGTATGTGAAAATATTACAAGAGCCCAAGAGGAGAAAAAAGGCAGTTATCTCACCACAATTTTTTATTATTTTAATGAAAACTATGTATAATTAATAGTCATAATTGATGAGTCTGCCAAGTATAGGTAGGGGGAATAAACAATGGAGGCTGTTTCAAAGCGATAAAATAAACTAATTTTTCATTCGGAGCTCTATATCTTAAAAAGTAGGAACAACACAAGAAAACCTAAATTTTGCTTTTTAAAAAGCTATATCTTGAGAACTATTGGACGTAAATGGCCCTAAAAGGGCATATTTCAGTAAATTTACTCTTCTTTAAATAATGTTCTCTTATATATTTTAGTATTGTTGGTAGATTTTAAGATATAGAGCTCCGAACGAAAAGTCACTGTTTTTTTAAGGTTTTGAAACAGCCGCCATTTTTTAATCCCCCTACCTATACTTGGCAGACTCATCAATTTTGACTAGTAATTATACATAGTTTTTAATTAAGTAATCAAAAATTGGGGTTAGATAATTCCCTTTTTTTTTTCTACTCTTGGGCTCTTGTACTAAAAATGGAGAATGGAGATATTCAACACTTAAGGGTTAGTTCTAAAAAAATTTTGGTAAAGAATAACTACCAGCAGTTAAAACAAGTCAGTAACAAGTACATTCATCTATTTAAAAGCATTTGATGTTAATACACTCATCCATTTTTTTATGATAGTGAAGTGTGATAACAGAATGACTTACAATGCTTCATATTTTTTTTTGTTTGTTTAACCAAGATGGGATTGGCTTTACACCGATATATTTTAGTACACAAACATTCTATATCAAGGATTAGAACCTATTTACATCGGTATTCATGAAACCAATACAATCTATCTTATGTACGTTCAAAATTCTTTTGGCTGCAAATGAGCAACATTTACGTCGAATGTGCTGGAAATATGATTTTTACAAATTTTGGAAATAAAGTTGTTTGACTCATGAAACATATGTAGAAATAGGAAATATAAAAAAATTACATTATTTTTTAGGTTAATAGTGTATAAATGGAGAAATAAAAACATATAGCATTTTCCATAGTCGCTAACTAAAGAAGTATTCGTCATACTAAATATCAATGCAATATAAAGCTTTCTGAAATTATTTTACGTAATTGTGAACGAATCGTTGGTTTGAGTAATCAAGAGATTACTCGTATATTGCTGGTTGAGCTTTCACCGAAATGCTCCGATGGGCTGTTTACGATGCAGGATCTCTTATCCACAAATATTCAGATTGATAATGAATGAAATGTTTTAAGCTCTTAGCGGAATGGCGCGCTATGAAGGTGATGGATTAATTTGTTCGTTAATTTTAATGAAATAATAGAAAATGAAAATGAAATTACTTTAGAGTTTTTAAAAATAGCGATTATATTGTGATAAAAACTAAATGAAACAATAGGCAAACGAAAATATGTACCTCTTTATTTTATAAACGTACATAAAAATATAAATATTATATTCAGCTGATGAAGTAATTCATGTATTATCCACTTCTTGTTTTCTAACAGAAATTCAGGGGCTTAATATACACTGTGGACCGTGATGACAAACATTTTTTTCAAAAGATAAAAGATTTTGGCAATTATATCAATATAACTTTAGCAAAGAGAAAAATATACAATATGTCAATTCATCCTGACCCTCATACAATGAAAAGAAATTGTAAAAATTCTAAATTCAAAACATTACTCTTATTAGAAACACTGATAGTGAAACGTAATATTTTTTTTAAACTAAATAAATTAGATAGATCAATAAATTGTATAAATAAAAGATATTGCGAAGACAAAAAAAATAAATTATTTAAATAAAATAAATATATTTTAGAATATTTACAAATAAATTAAAATAAAGATTGTTAGATACGCATTTGAATAGATAAAAGATACAAGAAAGCGGTATAAAGACAATCGCGGACTGATCAATAATACTGACATGATATTCCAGAGAAAGCAGCTCTTGGTATACTCTGTCAATATAGAAGGCACTGGAAACAGCTGTGCTTGACGTCACTTCGATGAAAGTGCTAAATGCAAAACATCCTCTGAGGGTGACTGACTTACATTAGGAGGGGGTAAATCTTTTGTTTCGTTTGTGTACGTTTAAATTTTTATTCTCAGTTCTAGACTAAATTTCCAAGTGTCAACAAGTACCAAGTTTCTGAACTTGACATCGGTCTTGGATTATTAAGTCTCCAAGGCTGGTATACTGCACAATGAGTGAATTAAGTCAAGAAGAGGTAATTTTGTTTTTGTTAGTCTTCATGTGGTAAATGTTGTTTATGTTCTCAATCTTTGTGGAATCCTAAGTTTTGATCGATGAATATGAACAGAAAATACTGGAATGACTTTATTTTAGATTCGAAGGAGAAGGTTAGCTAGGCTTGCAGCTTTAGATACAACCCCTGGCTCATCTCAAGGAAATAATGTTGCAGTTTCTCCAAATTCATCATTAGCAACATCTCCAGTTACTCCAGGACCCACAACTCAGCCTAGAGGTAAAATTTATTTAGATTGTACTACAGTGTTAGTATAACTCTTAGTATCGACTGATAAGTGACTTATTGGGTTTTTGCTTTAATTAATTCAGGAGTGACTTCTCATTTCTAGTAATTTGGGCTTAAATTCACTTAAGCTAAGGAACTATTAAAGGGCCTATGTTTCAAAACATGCCAATGGCTTTGTGTATGTTTGTATTGTTTTACTTTAAATTTTATTGTTAGTAAACTGAAATTCAAATCAGAATTGATTTATGATTATTTATATGACTATATTAAAAGCTATAAATTTTACTTTTTAGAGCTGGATTTGCCATATTGCAGTGAGTATTGCATTACAAGTTTTAGTGTTTTGCATTTAGTTGACCAGTCACCCTTTGGACTTTTCTTTAACATTTTGTCAACAAAACATGCTTCCCTTTAATTCATTACCTGCCTAACCCATTACCCTGTCATATACCTTGCTTGTGCGGCTTATTTTATTTTAAAACAGTCATGACATTCCTTGTAAGCATAATTTTATTTTTTATTTTTTTGTCTGTAGGTTTCTGCTTTTATTATGATTTGTTCTTGATTATTAGTGCTGACCATTTTCTTGTTCTGAATATTAATTAAGTATTGAATGTTAGATCATATATGATCATATGTGCTTTGTTTTGGTTCTTGTGATGTTTTTCCCTATTTTCACCATTTAAATTAATAATTGGCTTGTTTCATACTTAATACATTTTATTAAACTTTCTAATACATTCCTAGTTACCTAAAGATTAGGGGAGGGATGGGTGAAACTGTTACATAAAGATATAGTTATGCTTATTGAATGTGACATGCTTGCTTCTGTCCCTTTATGATTTGTTTATTCTTTTTTTCTAAGAAAATATAAACATACCTGTATAGTGCCATGTAAACAAATTTCATGTTATACAGATTGACTTAATTTTCATCATACTAACAAATCTTTATAGATGTTGGCTATGGTAAAAGTGATTCACAAAGTACTGACTCATCTGCAATGGAAGTGGAAGAAGGTAATTCTGAGGCCGAAACAGGTGGAGGAGGACATCCTGAAACTAAAGGAAGTCAAATAGATGTGGACTCAGGAATTGAAAATATGGAAGTTGAGGAAACTAAAGAATCTACGCCACGCGTAAGTAAATTTTTTAAAGTTAGCATTCTGTTAATTGTATTCAACAGTGAAAATTATTTAAACATAAAATCAAATTTTGTTTTTAAAAAATAAGTCATAGTAAAATTAGATGTGTGTATTCCCCCCTACTTATTGGCTAGTAGAGATTAAATTAATTAACATAGCTTTGTTCACTTGTTATATTACAATCATTGCGTATTAACAAGCTTCTGTAATACATCCCTTTATGGTTTACTAGTATTTACTGATGACGGTATAAACTTTGATTACTACAAACGTATATTGTACCCTTAATACATTGCATCGGTATATCTGTCACATACCTTTTCTAGGTGATGTAGAGTTGCATAACTTTATTATTTAAGCAGCAATGATAAATTAATTTAGTTTAATGGCATTCATTTACCTAAACAATTAATAATATGATGCTATTAAATATAGTCTGTAGCTAAGTTAGCTATATAATCCTTTCAAGTCTTATTTGTAGTATACCTAATGTGGTTAAAATAAAAATTAAAAATTGAACTATGCTTAGTCCATGATGGACACAGCTTAAACTGATTATTCCCAATTTTATAAAAGAAGGAGGGAGAATTAGATAGTACAAGTAGAATGTATACAAACTATTAAGGACATAAAAATTAAAACCTATATTTGTGATGTCAATAGCCAGTTGGTGCCCCAATATATTATTTGTACAGTTTAATAAACTATTACAGTTGTAGGTTACAAATAAGATGTGTTTTGGTTCAATTTAAATCCATCTTTATACAATTTTCTTGTTCTTAAACTTGAAATTATTTAATGGAGAAAGGGGATTTCAATTTATTTCTCCAAATTTTTTCCTATCCCAGCTTATAGATTTATTTCTGTTTTAGATCTTATTGATGACTAAATTAGTATTTTATGCATATTGATTAGTAATTATTGAGCCTCAGTTTTATGTTTTTTTGAATCAGAAAATAAATTTGAATGATTTAGGTTAAGATTATTTATCTCATGATATTGAACAATTGTACTGTAGTAATTTCAATTTATTGAGATTTGATCAAAATGTTGGAAAAGAATAGAACTGAGTAGAATGTCTTGATGTAAGCTTATTGTTATTCATTAAAATAAAACTCAACATATAACTCTCTCAATGATATCAGATTATTCAGAAAAATACCAAGGGAATAGGTTTGACGTTATCCACAGACATAATGGATTGAGAAGTGCTAAGAAATATTGCAAGACTTGAAAGGTTGTTACCCTTAGCACATTGATTACCATGTACAAGTTAATTCATAGTTTGTGTATTGCCTAGCACGCTGGATATGAGTTATCTTATAGTCTGCATTATAGCTTAGGACTCCAACAACTTATCTTAGAGTCTGCTTACGTACCATATGTGTGAAGCTAGAATGAAGTTAAGTGTAAGTGTGCAGGGGAAATGTTGTGGCAGTCAACTTATTAAGAAATCAATCGGGTTAGTTAGATTGGTCCTAACTGTGACTCAGCCTTCGGTAACTATAATTATGGGTCCCATACTGGATTGAAACATGATGATTTTTTATATTGCCTATTATTCATTTTATTGTTTATATATATTATGATTGGAAATAACTCTGAGAGCTGTCCGTCTGGAAGCATCTCAAGAATTTGAAAATGCACCAAGTTGAGAGATTTTAAATGAATTGCTACACATATATTAATAAATTCCTAAAAGTCCTACTGTATGTACCATCCCAACTTATGCGTAAAACTTTGTTCGATAGCATATCATTTAAAGCAGTTAAAAATTTCACTTATTTTCATACATTTCAATTTTATTATTTATTATATTAATTAGTAAATATTTTCCAAAAAGCATCTTTTTGTTTTGTGGTGCTCTTTCAAAGAATGCCTATTGCACATAATTCTTAGCATTTCCATGTCTAATTGTAAAAATTAATTGTTTTGTGGTAATTAGTCATAATAATACCGAAGATTATTTCCAAAATTGTTTTGAGAGAGCTCAGAGTTTGACGATCAAACTATAAGGCTAACTATAATCCATGCTTCAGAAGTACAAGTATTTATTTGAAGAAACTTTAAATAAATTGTTAGAGATTACAGCAAGGTTTCCTGCAAGATTCTTTGGTTGTAATTATTGAAGCTTCATATTTATTTATTTTTTTTCAATATTGCCTTTTTTAACTGTTTAAAAAAAATTAAACTCTTAAAACAATTTAACTGGTTATTTCAGAAGTAACACATTTTTCAATTTACTAATGATACATGTGCCATTTTTGTAATTTACCATTATTTATTTAATTTGTTTGGAATTGCATCTAACTTTTTAATTAAGCATAAATAATTGATTTTGGTATTGTTATGAGATATCGTCAGTTCTTACAATGTATTTTTTTATCATAATTACTTTGTATTATGTGAAATTGGTGTCATAGTTAATATATTAAGTGATTATAACATCATCAGTTCCATTGTTATGTAAGTTTACATATTCTCTGATCTTTAATATTGGGTATAATTTTTTTAATATTTAAAATGGTAGAAATATCATAAAACATATTAATTTTTTTCTCTTATTTTAGAGATCAAGTGAGGGTGGGGGGACTGAAATGACTGAAGAGGCTCTTAGAGTTACTGTACAAAGAATACTCTGTGTATCATGGACTGAAAAAGCAGAAGACACAATCTTCCTCTCTGAAACTGCCTCTTTTGTGAGCGAAAGAGAAGCAGCTGGAATAACAGTAGATATGCAGGTTTGTTTCTTTTCTGAAGTAATACTAGTCTTATTTTTATTGTTTCTCCAGTGATTCACTGTAAAACTGATTATTCTTATTTCCAGTGTTGGTTTTCTCATTATTAATTTAATTTCTCATATTTCTTTTGTTTATTAGAAACAAAATGATTATAAATTATTGGCTGTTATTGATTGAGTTTTACTATAGTACTTATTAAATAACTAAATTCATTAACAGAATTGTTATTCTAAAATTGTTATTGTATATTATAATGTTTATGACATTCTTTCAATATTATAATGAATTGAAGTAAAAGTCTTGAGAATCTCATCACTTATTCAGTTAAAAACCATATTGCCCAAATTTGTCAGCTGATCATCCTTTGTTTCTTCTGTTTAGTGTTAAGATAATTATTTGATCCCCTTTTTGAGGTTTTAACAGCTATTATTTTAAGATGGTGTCCTAATAGTTGATCATGTTAAAGCAAGTTATCATGACATCACGTTTTATATGTTTCTGAAACCACCGGGAGATAAAAAAAAATGAATAAACAATTATTTGTGTCATTTTCATTATTAATTTCTTTAATTCATTATTGATGAAATGTTTTATAACATCTATTCTCTCATTATAGGATATAATTAGTCAGTGCATTATGGAGGTAATTCACCGAATCGCTGGAGGAGATAATCCACTTATTCCTGCTGCTTCTAATGTTCCTAAGACTGCTAATGATATTGCAATAACATATTTGACTGATTCGTACTCACGTGTAGCTGTAGAAGAAAGAAATCACCCGAAGGTAAGTTGCAATCATGTTTCTATAAACATGCATATTTTACTATTGGTCATAAGTTATTGTTTTGTTTATTTTATTTTATTAAAAAGTTAGATTTTGGAAAACGTTACCTGAACAGAAATGTATAAAGTAATAGTTCATAAATCAATGCCTGATTGCTTTCTGTTCTCCTCATCATAGAAGTTAAAAATTTAAACAATAAATTTAATAAAAGTTTAGAATTTAAACAATAAATTTATTCCTGCAATTGTTATTTTTGATAATGCTATAATAAATATATTAGATAACCCAAGACTTAAAAATAAGTGATTGCTTAGACGTATGTAGTAAAGACAATGATGAAAGTAAAACATTGATTTTTAAATTTTACAGTGAGCCAACAATGCCCCTCCTTGTAATATTTTTTATTTGGAAACCTTATAATTTATACTGTTTTAGGTTTGCACATTTATTTATTTGTTTATTCTTTTCTTTTCAACAAAGTTTCAGACCTTGTTTCAATTTTTGATTTCCTTTTACCTGCTTTTTAAGTCAATTATTTAATATCCTGCCTAATCTTTCTTAAAATTTTCTTCTTTTCCTTTTTCAATAAGGTTATATTTTTTCCTTATCTTGTCTATGTAGTTCTATGTTTCGATAACATTTTTAACTAGCCTTCTACCTGGAGTTGTTATACTAGTAATTGATGTGTTACTTATATAAATGTATTTATCTTATTCTAAAAGTGTGTTACGAGGAGAAGATGATTGGGGGTGTGGTCAAAATGAAAGTTGGTGTAACCTATTTAAAACACCAACATATTTGTGTTTCATTTTGACCGCACCCCCAACCATCTTCTCCTCATACGTCATCTACGGTCAACTATCCCTCATAATTGTAAAAGTGTGTTAGTTATTCAATTTTCTGGGCTAATAAAAATATTAAAACATTTTTAAGTAAAATTTATAACTATTATAAAGAAGTTCTTATGTTTTGAGATTGACTAGTCAATCAATATCTTTGTTATGTCTATTCTCTTTTATTAAAAACAAAAACTTCTAAATTATGTTTTTATTTTACTAGAATTAGTTTAGGATTATTCCTAATCATAAGATTATCCCTTATTCAATTATATGAATTGATTCATAAGTTTTGTAAGCCAACCTTATTGTGCATATACAGCATAAGAGGAATCTCAAATAATAATTTAAACTTTATTAGCATTGTTTTTGAGCTAAAGTGGTTAATTATATATATATATTTATTTAATGGATTGCATATGACATTAATAAATACTTATTTTTATTTTATGATTATGTTTAGTTAAATTAAATTAATAACTTGTTTATTGTATTGATTGCTCATTATATAACATTTAAGATTATGCTGTATATTATATGATTTATTTATTTTCAATTATGTATTGTACATATAATTAACCTAGCACCTGGTTTGATGTTAATGTATTTTTATATTTTCTAGAAAAGTAGCGTTCGTCCACTTCGATGGCTCCTTTCTGAAGTACGGTGCCAGTGTGTCCAGTTCACTGCAATGGTTCTACAAGGCTCTCTGTTTGAGAGTTCACCTCTTGTATCACCACTTCTTAATCCATTGATCTCTGGTACTTTGCCTCGGGGGTTCCTACATGAGTTACTTTCTAGGATACATTCCAACCCTGAGGCTATGAACAAAGTAAGCCAAGTATAATATTCATCTTAGTAACATTTATATATAATTTGAATAACAATTTGAATTCTTCTTCAAGGCTGATTTATTTATCAATTATAATAAAAAATATCCATTAAGTTTCAATCTTAATTTGTGAAATGTTTATTTTCTTATGATTCCACTCTTACATTTCAGCCTTTCCGACTATTCTCAAGGATAACTTATTCTAAATTTTACAACTACATTGTTTTCAAAAATTGTAGGGTATTCTGCCTATGTCAGATTAGATTTTAGTTTATCAACCCAATTCTTATCTAATTAATTCATTTTTTCAAATATTACATTTACGCTTTCTAATATAACCTTATATCTTTCTTTACCAACAATACTTTTGGTGAGTTCGAGAGGTATAAGGATGTATTAGAAAGTAATATTAATAGAAGTGTAATAATATTAGAAAAATTTAATTAGTTAGATAAGAAATCGATAAATAAACTAAAATATAATCTGACAAAGGCAGAATAACCTGCAATTTTTTGACAACATTGTAGTTGTGATATTCTGAATAAGTTAAAATATAGGCTAAATTAAAAAAATTAAGGTGCATCAGCCAACTAAGAATAGGAAACCTGGAGCACATCAAACTACACCATGGAAGCAAAACCATCACTTTCAAGGCAAACGAACTCTGTCCATTCTGCCAAAGTTATTTCAATAATGGTTTATATCACATCCCCCTCCATTGTCCAACCTTTAAAGAAAATAGATAATATATCTTAAAGCCACCCGTTTCTTGCGACCTACAAAACATCGAAAATATATTGAACATTGATAGTAAGGACAAATGGACAGACTCTTTATTTACATTGTAACAGTATGTAATAAGTTTGATTTTGTAAGTGGCATATAAATTGTAGCATGTAAATAGTTTTCAAAGCTAATTAATATTTGTTCTTATATTATGCTTTCGTTAATTTATAATATTTCTCATTATTTTAAGTTTAATACAATGAAGAAATGAATATTAATAGTTTTGAATTATCCAGACTGTTTTATTTTTTATGAATGGAATATGGTCCGGGCGCGGTCAAAAAAACTCAAATCGTAAATGATTATACTATTTTTTTTTAGCCAACAACATCTATACACACAGTCAATCAATAATCTTCCTTTTTTATTTTTGTTTATTGTTTTTTTATGAAGAACTTGTTTTATCTTCAGTTTATTGTTTTTGTAATGGAACTCTGGTTTTGTTTTATAACTGTTTTTAATGTAATGAATTTGTACAAGACTTTGTCTTTCAGAAATAAAATATCTTTTATTTCTATATTCAGAATAAGTTATCCTTGAAAATAGGAGTAGAATAATAAGAAAATAAACAGGTTGAGACTCAATGGGTTTATTTTATTATGATTGATAATTTCAAATTTTCACATCATCTTTTTAATGTTAGACCTAGCAACTGATTGCTAACCTGTATCTCCTGAAATACGTTGATTTCCGTTTTTAGTTAATTTTGTTGCATTTTCATTTTTTATATATTTTTTATTGAATATAGGCATAGATAGCTCATAATATAAAATCTGTAACTATATTAATTTTAAGTTATATGTTTAAAACTGTTTGAATATGGACTGCTCATCCAATAGGATTTGTTAGGTTACTGCTCAGTTATAAGATTACATGGCAGAAAGAGTTGCTAATAATACTTGATTACTAGATTTAATTATTATCACGTAAGGTGCTTAAAAATATACTTATAAAATTGATAATGAGTCCTTAATACTAAACTATAAAGGATATAAAATCGTAATATCAAAGATCTTCATATTGTTATTAATAAAACAGTTGCTTGTGTCAATTCAAAAGCTTTGGCCATTGAGTAGTTGTTTTTTCTAAGATGTAATTAATTTAATAGTTAGTTTTTTTTTTGGAAGATATTTGATGGAAAGTAATTATGTTTCAATTAAAATATTACACTATTTATATTTTATTCATTTGATTTTGTATTGTTATTTTATATTCAGCATTAACTTTTGGAATTTTGTATCTTTGTTAAGAAGATAATTTTTTGTTTTTGTTTTGGCCTGTCTAACTGTAGTCATTAATTATAGGTGTTTAGCCCCCTGCTTCAAGGTCTGTTCAGAAGCATGCAGAATGTTTCTTTGACCGACAATGCTCACAGAAAACCGCTGGAAGCACTAGCGGAGCTTGTAGATATCAGGCCTGGCCCAGCTGGCAATTCTAGGCCTATATGTTCTCTGATTACCAATCAGGTATCAAAATATTTATATTTTCTTTTTTCTTTTTTAGTAGATGGACAAATTACAAGTGTGTATTAAAATAAATATGTATGTAATATAATTTGTATCTAAATAGTCTAAGGTAAAAAACCATTCATTGGAGGTGTCTACATTATATTGTATAATCTAAAATAGCATGCTTTTAAATAGAAGTAATTACCCAAATAAACTTATTTTATTTTTTAAAATATCTTTATTGATATTTACAACTGAATGTTAAAATATATTCAGTAAATTTGATCTCAGTTAAAATGGAGTGATACAGGCGTGTAGAGAAACTACATTGGTAGCACTCTAATGACATTTTTACATTAATAGGTCTCGTGGCCATCTTTTCAAGCGCCCCGGAGGATTGGATGAAGAGGAAGTAAGCTTAGAAACTGGTGTGTTTGGGTGGTTAGGGAGTTTATAATGGAAAGAATGATATCTGGTTCAGGCTATTTGGTTACATATGGAATATTAAGGTCTTTATGTATGATTTTATTTGTGACAATGTAAGGAGCATTGAGGATCTTCAAAGGATTTTGGGTTGTAAGAATTGGATACGAGTGAAATTTGAAGATTTAGTGGAGCCCCAAAGTTCAACTCTGTATGTCCAGATTGGTCTTATTACAGTCATGTAGATCAGTCTTTTGTTATGAATTAGAAGTTTAGATTGTTGCAGTTTCCTGTCTTTTCAGTCTAGTGTGAGGATTTCCAGGTTAGTCATTCGTTCAGATGTAGTCCAAGGTAGATCTGTTTGACATGGGTAAGAGCAATGTTATTAAAGGAGACTGTAGGGCAGTCGGTAGGTTCACGACGAATGGTAAAGGTGATTTGATGGAATTGATTCGGATTTATCTTAATCCTCCAATTATACCATTCTTTGATATGAGATTGGAGAGTTTGGGATGCAAGTAAAGGATTATTATTAACTGTGAGCAAGATGACCTTATAAATTAAACTTCATTATTTATTTTTGAAATGATTGTTAACAACAAATTTATTGCTCATTACTGTATTTGATGAATATGAATTGACAAGAAATTGTTTTCTCTATTAGTGAAACTTTGACATATTCATAGTAAATTTTGTTTTGAGATCATCAGATGCTCTAATAAATAAATATTTTTTAATCTACAGGTACAATTCTTACCAGAAACTGTCACAAATGCCGCCGGAAAGGAAATCACTAGAACCTCATTTCTTGGCCCCTTTCTGAGAATCTCTGTCTTTCCAGAAGAGGATCCTAAAGTAGCTGAGAAACTTTTTTCAGGTCATTCATCAACAGATAAGACTCTTTATACCTCATTACAACAGGAACTAGAAAACTCTAGGGTATGTTTTTCTTATTTATTTATAATATTTTTTCTATGTCTAAATCATTTTTGATATTTGCATATCAGTATGGTCAGAAAAGTTTGCTTAGTTTAAATTTATTATAAAACAGTAAATGCTATAATTTCGTCTTGGAGAAACTTGAGTGGGTTTTTTTCAGTTAGTTAGATAATGTATTCTTACTGAGCTGGAATCAAAACTATACCCTAAACTAACTCAAACTTTGTGAAGATAATCAGGGGTCAAAAGAAAAAAAAAATAGTTAAAAACTATTTATTGCCGATGTTTCGCCCCACTTTGTAGAACTTCATCTGGGTTGTTCCGATTGAGAGTTTTTGAAACTTTTTTTTCTAAAGCTCTTAACTGGAGCAGCCTTGATGAAGCTCTACAAAGTGGGGTGTCTAAACATCGGCAATAAATAGTTTTTAACTATTTTTTGTTTGACTGCACCCCTGACCCTCTTCTTCATAATATAAAATAATACGATCAATTATTTATATGTATAACTCAAACATTATTTGTCATTACCTGTAACAATGTTAATATTTATTGCTCTGTTTAAATCATATTTAAAAAAAACCCGTCTCATTCCCTTTTCAACTTCTTAAAGCAAAATTATTTTTGCTTATTTGGTCCCTGCATTGGTAATGAAATTTTACACTCTTGATATAATTCAAAATAAGAGGAATATTACTGTTTATGTTTGGTATATTTATTAATAAAAAAATCCTTTACTTTTCCTCTTTGACCTTAGAGCCAAATTTAAGTACGTATTTTGGATTTTGGTTTTAGCTGATCTTAATTCTAATTTTATGTGCTTGTATATTCGAATTTAGGGACATAAATATAATTTTTTGATCTCAAGAGAATTACTTGATATTTCCCCAAAAAACTGTCTTTACTACTCTTAAAACTATTCTTTCTGTTTTAAACCTGGACAATTGTTGCTATTTTACTCTGCTATTATTTACTTTAGTTCCTTTATTTATATACAAATATTTTTATTAACGCTAACAAATTTACAGTTACTGTAAAAGTGCTTCATATTAGAGCTGTTCAAAGTTAATTATTTCTCAAAAATGTGTTAGCCCTCTAAAATTAATTTTTCATTTGGTTCTCTTTTTAATAGAAATTTTATAAATATTGATATATAAATATGTAGAAGTATTGGCGTTAATTCTAATTATTAAACTTACTATTGTTTTTTCAGACAATAATCTACAAAATTTTCCATGACATCCTCGTAAATTCTTCGTCACGGGAATCAATGCTTGCCTATATTGCTGCTGTCCTAAAGCGAAATGAAAAAAGGACCCAAATGCAAGCCGATTTCAAAACACTTGCTGGTGACGGTTTCATGCTCAATCTGCTGTCAATTTTACAGATGCTGTCTGCAAAGGTATTTTTTTCCCCTTTATATACTGTGTGATCTCTTTTATTTCTTATACTAATTTTATTTATTTAATTTACAACAATTAAATAATAGCTCGTAGTTTATGTCATTTTAAAATAATAGCAATAGCTCACTTCACAGTAGTGTTTAGTATATGGGAACTAACTCTATGAAAAGTACAATTAAAGGTTCTCTCTTTTAGGAAACTTAATCGAAAAATTTAAATTTTCCTTGTATTTTTCATTAAGTTAGTTTCTATGAACGTATTCACTGGCTGTGAAGTAAGCCATTGATGTACTAAACTAATTATCTGCAATTTGATACAAAATGGGTGGTGCATTTAGAAATTTTTATTTGTTTTTCTTTGGTATCATTTTAAATTTTTTTGTAAGTATTTAAAATGGAAGAAATCTGTTTTTTTAACACAAATAAAATTTATTTAGAAAAATAGAAGAAAGTTTACATAAATATACAATAATAAAAATCTCTTCGTTATTTTAAAGAAACATTACTTCTAATAGTCATTTTCATTGCCTTTTGTTGGCATCCATCATTTCTAACCCATGATATATTAGTCAACACCCTCATATTACTGGTTACATTATTTTTATTTTTTCTGTTTTCATTAAATTTATTTATTACAATTTTACCTCGTCAACAAAAACATAGTGATTTTTAAAAAAACTTTAAGATGTAAACTTAATTCGTAGAAAAATGTAGAATTCATTTAAATATTTTATTTTATGATTATCTAGAGCCAAATACAATGGTTCCATGGGCCCAATACCACCTCACTTTAAGTATTATGTTTGTATATATGTGTGTTTACTACACTTGTGTTATGTTCATTTAGTTATAATACATTAATTATACATATGGCTCGCTATGTTTGTGTAATATTGACTAATAATACAGAATTAATTTTAAAACATGTATAATGAATGTTGAATGTATTATTTTCAGGTTAAACTGGAAAATGTTGATACTTTGTATCCTTTTCATCCGTCCTGTATGGTCGATATCAGAGATGATACACGACTAAAATTCACTTCACAAGAATCATCTGACTGGCTCCACAAACTAAGTTATTATTATTTCATGATTGGTTACTTGTATGGGTTCGATTAAATAGCACCATTTATCTTTTAATATTACCTGATGCTTTTCTTTCAGACCATAGTATGGCTTGGAAAGAGCCCAATTTTTCGACACAATGTTGGTTCCTAACTCTTCACTGCCACAATATTGCATTACTACCAGCACTTCAAAGATATCAAAGGCGATTACGATCCCTTAGGGACTTACAAAAGCTCGTTGATGAGATGCAAGCATCTGAAGATCAATGGAGGTGTTTACCACTGGCGGCGAGGAACAAAGAACTAATCAAGCGTTGGAAACATCAAATCAAGGTATATTTTATTTTACCCTAATCTTATCTGTAAATCAAACATTATATTTTAATAGATAGTTTATGGAGTATAGAACAGAAACAATTGTTTAAAACTACAGGTACTGTACTTGATAGAGTTGTTTATCCAAATAACATTTAGTATTTCTCAATGGGGTGGGAATATAGACATGACTTTAAGCCAATACCTTCTGAAGGTATCCTCTATTTAGTACCTTTTCTAAGATCACTTAGTTTTTTCATTTCCACTCTTCATAATTCAATTTCGTCCACAAAGTTGGTTATATACAAGAATTTTCCTAAAACTGATTTAGCATAACTTTTGTTGAAGCCAACAATCACTTCTGTAAATACGTTGTTTATTATCTGCTCCTGGATATTAAATTTTTAAGACAATGGTTATGAATATTTCGACTATCATTATTTGTTTTTTATATAATCCTTTCTTCTTACTTCCTTGATTTAACTTCATTAAATTGGAGTATTTACACGCTGTAATATTACAGTTGTAAAGCTTGATGTAGCTAATTCCATTATGTATTACATAGGTCTAAGATTCTGGCGAACAAGCAGCTAAAATTTGAGGGCTGGCTGTGTCTAACCAAGGACAAATATTCAACCTGACGATCAGTTTACATGCTTAGTATTGAGAAATTACCATTTTAATTGTGTAATTCATAGATTTGGGAAAGACTTCAAATCGTGTGAAATTCACATTGTAGCTCATGCACTGTGCGACAGAGATTGAGGGAGCATACAATTTGAGCCCAAACTACTGGAAAGGCATTGTAGAGAAAGATGATGATTATTTGCCGACCAGCAATGGGGAGTTGTTTTATTCACAAATTTCTCTTTAGTCTGTAATACTCAGACTCTCTCGGCAAGGTTTGAAGATTGCCAGGAGGGCGATTTGCTTAATATACTATTTTTGAGTCACATTCTTTTAAGGCAGTCATTTTTAATTTGAGAAAGATTAATTTCCACAGTCGTACTAAACTGATTTTCATTGGTTCCACGGATAAGAGGTAACAGTGAAGAAGTGTTCCTAAAGGCTGTCTCTATTCCTTCCATTTATTGGCGAAGAGTTTATTCTTATGGAGAATAATTCACACATACTTCTGTATACTGCAAAATTATCACCGAATACATTTTTAAACTGGCTTACAAGTTCTCCTAGTATAGATCTAATAGAATACTTGTTATGTATATTAACTGCACATATCAGGCATGGTTATGTTCCTTGTGACATAAATCAGCTTCAGTGTAATTTATTCATAATTGTTATTAAAATGTTATTTATTGACCGCCTGAATTAAGACCCTTCATTAACTTCATGCCATCCTCAGTCTGAAGACCTGTTTTTAGCGAAGAATTATTGATTTTAAAGAAATTTTAATTTCTCATTTTTATCCATTATAATTTATTTATAGAATATTATTAATAGCAATGATTAGTTTATATAAACTATAAAGAAATTATATCTTACCACAAAAAAAAAAAGGAAAAAATTCTAGAATGTTGAAAAATCAGTTTTTTTTTTTTTTCTGTTGTGTACATAAATATGGGTATTATTGCTTATTGATGGAATGATGAATAATATTTTAGCATTATCTGTGTTTTATAGCATCTGCATGAGGATCTGTATATCTTTATGGCTCTTTATTTCTTCCAAGACCTTTGTAAATATAATTGAAAATAAACTTTTCCCTACCAACAAACCTTATGTGTCAGTAAATCTCTTAACACGACCATTCATTGTAATAATTTTTACTTCAAATAATTTCATTTTAATCTGTATTTATTTTTTCCTCCCCAGAAATTGACAAAAGGTAAAGCATGCACGGAGGCTGGTCTCCTTGCCCCCGCGCTGATGAGGCGATCTTTGTTGTTCTATACGTCTGTTGGTGAATTTCTCCTCTCTGCCCTAACCAATGGAGATAAATCTAAAATACCTAATCTTCCGTTGCCCAATGAGCCTCCTCCAGTCTTTGCTGCCTTGCCCGAGTGGTACGTTGAGGATATTGCAGAATTTCTTCTCTTTCTTCTTCAGTAAGTATCTATTTTCTTTCCCTATCATAAGCTCATTGTTTAACCGAATTCTTTGACTTTCTTTCAAGAAAAAATATCTCATTTGAAAATGATTCTGTTAATATATCAGTTGTGTTTCCATCCTTGTAATTAGGTAATTACGCTTGTTGCTAAAATTTACTACAATTTGTAATTGACAATTTTTTAATACTTTCTTTTGGAAACAATACGCATAAACTTTATTCTTTTTCTAGATTTTATTCTCTTGTATTAAGTAATTCTGAATTCTATTTTAGTAAATGGAAGATTGTTAATTTTGATGTCATGAAATACTTAATGGGTTTTGCAACTCTACTTTTGTGAAGTAAAATTATTGTTCTAAATTTTAATTGAAGGATTTGAGGCAAGAATATGACAAGCAACATAATGAAAATTGTTCAGTAGAGCAGTTTTAAAAATTCTGCTACCATTAATGTTTTATACCGTTTAAACTTCATATTATCATACATAAACATGTTGGAATTATGGTGATAGACGAACTAACTTAATAAATAACTTTAAAAAGAAATCTAAGGAGCATTTTGCACAAAATTCTGATTGTTTTAGAATTTCTAGTTAGTCATATTTTTGCCTCTAGCCATTCAGTTATAATCTTTTTACAAATTATAATTTCATAATTACCTCATAATTATTTTATTATTGTTTTATTAGTCTAATGATCTTTAGAAAATTAATTATCAATTTGAAGTTTGTTTTTTTTAAACTAAGAGATATAAAATTTTCAACTAGAAATTTTTAAGTAAGCGATTCCTATTAATGTCTCTCCATGACATTACTTAAGAAGAGTAAGAATAACAAATGTTTGATAACAACAGTTCTTTCAAAATGAATGAACTATTATTTTTATTTTGCTCCCCAGTTCGCCACTAGTGTCATTGTAAGTTCAGTTTTTTATTGCAATGTTTATACAAGCACAGTGAAGCTAACGCTATGTTTTGTTTACGAACAAGAACCCCCATTACGTTAGCTATTTTTTTTGTCTTTAGTTCTTCTTTTTGTAAATTGTGAAAGTGCTAACTGAACTACTAGTCAACTATTTTTGTTTCATTTTTCATGTCATATTATAAAACTTTAAATTTCATATCCATTGTTAAGATGCCCTAGAACAGCACAAGGAGTGATATTTAGGACTATTTTACAAAAATAGATCATGAATGGAACTTTTGCAACTTAATGTCTGTAATAGTTTTAGAAAATATTAATTTTCTTAGGTTAGTACAATGATTTTTTAAATAACCCAATTTCAGAAATAATAGCAAAATAATATATTTTGAAATTGAAGAGTTTCCGATTAAATTCATGAAAAGTTTTGTTGGTTTTATATTGGTTATTTTTACCAACTATTAAATAATAACGAGAATGAAAACTAATAAGAAGGTGTTCTCTGAATCATTTTGTTTGTTTGTTTAATGAACCATTTTTTTTCTTAACAATTCTTAAGAATTTTTTATCAACAGTTCATTAACGTTTGGGAAAAATAGCAAAAACGATTACCCCTACTTGAAATTACTAATACTAATTCATTTCATGATTAAATTAAGTGATTTAATTTTTTTTTTTCATCAGAATGAAGAACAACAATTTAATGCATGAGATGTATTATTCCTTCTGTTCTCTACATTACTATTTGTTTGTTTGTTTATTTTTAATCTTGTATTTGTGAGGTATTATTTTTTTATTCTTGTTCAAAACAGTTCCATCATAATGAGATGATAGCTCTACTAAGTAAATTTATCTAAATATTAACAAAGAATTTGTTAACAGGTACATGCCTAGTGTTGTTGCGGAAACTATGGATGACACTCTATTCACGTGGCTTCTCGTTTGTGTATGCACTCCTTCTGCAATTAAAAATCCTTACTTGGTAGCAAAGGTCGTGGAAGTGCTCTTTGTTCTTGTTTCTGGTCTCCTTTCCCGGCACAGTGTGCTTCAAGATAGGTTCATGTCTCATCCCCTGTCAGAAAGTCATCTTGCTTCCTATCTAATGAAGTTTTACACTGGTAAGTTTTGTAGCCAGCATTTTCTTTTATATTAGTTAATACTTTTGAGAACATATCTAATTAGCAACAATTACTTTTCCTAGATGTTGAAACGACCGGTTCTAGTTCAGAATTTTACGACAAATTTACAATTAGGTACCATATAAGTTTAATTCTAAAGAGTATGTGGGATAGCCCTGTTCATCGAAATTCCATTATTAAGGAATCTAAGTAAGTATTTCAAGTTTTTTATTTTTTTATTTATGAATGACCTATTATAGAATTTAAATATATCTTTGTGGAAGTTAAACGTAATTGTCTTGATGACTGCCTCAATAGAATGCTGGGTCGATAATAGGTTTTCTGTTATTGAAATTTTGGATTGATCTTTGCCAGTCAGTCATTTTTGGCATCATTTTCCTGATTACATATTTATCTTATACCTTCGAAACAACAATCAACCCCAATGAAGAAATTGATGCCACTATATGTGAACGCATTTTTGGTGTCATATTTTTAATCAACATTCCAAAGACATAATATTGACTCCAGTAACAAAAATATTTAAAAAAATAAAAATGTTGAATCTTATTACACTAAGATAATTCCGATGCATTCATAATCAACCCCCAATTATGAAGAAAAAGTATGAATACTTATTGTTGTGAGTGTAGACACATCATGGTTCCAAAAATGATTTACATCCAAATTTTTTTCTATTCCCCAAAATTTCCATTCCACAAGGTTATGATAGCTGAGTGTTACCTCAGTGTTTGTGGGTCTAAAGCAACACTTGTCTGGGAAGTTTGTTTTTTATATGTTGGTTTACCCATTGAATAAATCTTTATCCTCTTTGACTAGAATAGATCAGTAAACCGCAGTATGAACAGTTCTAGCAGTAGTACATTATAGTTACATCGCAGCATTAGATAATAACCAATTTACATTTGTATTTCCATATTATTATTTGTTATTATTATTATTGTTATTGTTATTTATTATTATTAGCTGTTATTTACTGCCCTTAAATAAAGTATGTAATTTTTATAAATCCTTACTTTATAATGGTAAAAGTAAATGCTATTAATGGTATCTTATTTTATAAACAATTTTTTTTTTTTACTACTAACCTATTTTAAGTGCCCTGTCGTGTTCTATTATAGTTTCATTTTCATATTTATGTACTATCTTTTTATTGTCAACAGGTGTGGAAAACAATTTGTCAAATTTATCAATATGCTTATGAATGACACTACTTTCCTCCTGGATGAAAGTTTGGAATCTTTGAAGGTAGCAAAATACAACAATTATGATTATATTTGAATTTATTTTTCTACTTGAATGATTTATTTAATTTTGTTTTCGTTGTGCACAGAGGATTCACGAAACCCAGGAATTAATGGCTGACCAGGCCGGTTGGAGTGCTCTGACAACAGAGCAGCAGCAGTCACGTACAAGGCTATTGGCTGCGGATGAGAGGCAATGCAGGTGTGCTTTTAGATAAATACATAGACACGTATAAATACATACACAGATAAGCAGATATGAGCAAAAATTAACTATAGTTGAAACTAATAGCTAAAATTGCTATGGAAAAAACTAATGATAAATAAATATCGTATCCATGATCTTTTTGAGCCATCAGCTTCAACTATAGCTAATTTTTGCGCTACTATGCATATTATTACATAGACTGGTAAATACATATATGTCTACTTTATATATTGATGTTACAACATCAAATTATTTTTTTAATTTTATAGTTTAAATGGTTTGTGGAATTTTCCTCCATATCGATTGTTTATGTTTGTTTTAATTGCAATTGGTAATTGTTTTGTAGGTCTTACATGACATTGGCCCGAGAAACCGTTGATATGTTTCATTATTTGACAGTTGAAATCAAGGAACCCTTTTTGAGATTGGAATTAGTTGGAAGACTTTCAGCTATGCTCAATTTTAACCTTCAACAGCTTTGTGGGCCAAAGTGTAAGCTATTTATAGTTTTTAAGAAATTATTGAAAGCATTTTAGATTCAAATAATTCTTTTCAAGTTTCATTCTTGCTTCATTGGTTTTAAAAAAATTGTAATCATGTTAAAATGTATACTCAGTATGCATTCCTACAGACAGTTTTGTTTCTTTTTCTTTATTCACAGTGAATTATTAAATACTCTGTTTTACAATCAATTATTATATTAACCAGTGAAAATTAAAGTGGCATTTTTCAAGTTTTCATTCTCACGTGCTCATATGATATTCTTTATCTTTCAATCCTATTTTTAATGAGTACTAAGCACTCATGTTAGTTATGAATTTATTGCTGAAAAAAAAATTTATTTTATTTTAAAAGGTAAAAACCTAAAGGTCAATGAACCTGACAAATATGGATGGGAGCCCAGGAGACTGTTAGGCCAGTTGGTTGATATCTATCTTCATCTTGATTGTAAGGAGTTTGCAGCAGCGATTGCTGCTGATGAGGTTGGTGACATTTCATTAAATTAATTTAGTCTCGGATTAAGATCATCTCTTTAATATGTATAATCAATATTACTATAAAATATATGGTTTTAATTTTAGCGTTATGCAAAATTAGTTGTGATATAACTACTTCAAATTAAATTGGAAATTTTTAACATGTCTTATCTCGTGCTTTGATAAAAAAATAATTTTTTCATGTGCTCTTGCAGTAGTCCAGGCGATGATAATCAAACAAAAATATGGATTTATTTGGAAAGTTTTGATATTTTGCTCTTTAACTAATTCAAGAATATCATCAAAAATTGTAAAAATAATAAAAAATTAATTAGTTTAAAAATATATGAAATATTATTTTTTTGTTTGAGATTGGTTTACCTAAAACACAAATATCTTTTGAACCTGATCTCTCAACTTATTTTATTTTTCTCTGATGTTTCGGCTTTCAGACCATTATCCAAGGAGACACCAAAATTATTCATATTATGTACTTACAATTCGCTCAACACACATCACTATATCTCTACTAACACACCTTTACTATTGGTTTGTCCAAGTTATTAAAATTTGTTTTCCCTATTGCAGGCTAATTGCACAATCTTTAAAATAAATATATTTATCAATTAATATCACACAGTTTCTTCACATAATTTTATAAAAGTAAAAACAATATTTCTATTCTTATTAGATCAATATTAAACAATTTTCTTATTTACATATATACTGTTGAACTACTCTTATAAAACCTACCTTCGCCAGATTAGGACTCTGTTATCAACAAATTGCAGTGCTTAGTCTATTTTATCATTAACTTTCATATTTTTAATTAATAATTTTCTATTTTTGTCTCTAAAATTAGTTATTAAACAAAGTTCCTGCATTTAAACCCCCAATGCCTGGGCTATAGACTTATAATGAGAGTAAAATATTTTTGCTTTTCATTAACATAATCAGTGGTTGGTAATTTTAGAAAAAAAAATTAATAAATAAAACTACTCAAATAAGTTCAATAGTTCGACATAACAGAAATTAATTTTGGAGATGAGCCCTTTTCGAAATTTCCAATTCAACTAAATTAATTTTTTTATCTAAAGCATCTTATAAATACCTGCTTTAACTCCATTATTGGAACTTACTAAAGTGTAATATCCCTGTGGAATGCCTCTGGAAGTCCTATTTCTAGTAGGAAATCTTGTCTGATTCTATTAATGTACTATGTTAAGAAGTCCAAGTTATATTATTAACAATTAGAGAAATTTTTAATATATTGTTGTACATTTCAGAGGTCATTTAGAAAAGAACTTTTTGAAGATGCTGCAGCAAGGATGGAAAGGGCGAGAATCAAAACCGCTAGTGAAGTTGAAAGGTTCAGAGCTCTTGCTGCTCAAGCATATGAAATTTCTGTTGCCAATATTAAACGTGAAGTGGATTACAACGATGCACCTGATGAATTCAGAGGTAAATTTTTCTCCTATGATTATTAATAATTATAAAATAAAAAAAAAATAGAATGTGGTTATTCTTTAGTATCCATTCTATTTATATGATAAGCTAATAATTAATATTGCTGTAGTATTTTACTAAAAATATCTCGTAATCTGAAGGTAGTTAGGGTACTAATTAAAATAAATTACCTGTTTTAAGAATCAAATTGAATCAGGTGTTGTGTAAACTTTTGTGATAATAAGAATTCTTTAAAGATAAAAATCCATATTTTCTGATTTGAATGTAAGTTTCGACAGAATAAAAAAAAAATAATTTTTTTTTTAAATATCAGGCCTTGTAACATTTCACTTATTTTAATATTCATCTTAAACTGATGGCAAAAATCTTAATATTATAATAATTAATGTGAAGCCTTGATGTGATTTAGTGAATTAAGAAAAATGTTTTGACACAGATTTGTCACACAACACATCTTTCAACTAAGATATACTAAGGACTGAGAAACACATTTTAACTAATCTTGTTTACTATGAATATAATATCAATTGAAAATAAATAAAAATGGGATTAGAGGTTTTAACTTAGTGGATTAAATTTAATATAGAGGTATAAATCTTGATTTGGTATCGCTTTAGAACTAAATTAGTTACTGCCACGATGGTAGTGAGTAATGTTGTTACAGTTACGTATTTAAATATTCGAACTTGTCTAGCTTTAATTTTTGGTTTAAATATAGCTAACTCAAACTAACCAATTCGCAGTCTTAAATTTTTATTTTATTAATTTCAGATCCATTAATGGACACCCTTATGGATGATCCAGTTCTGTTGCCGAGCGGTAAAGTTATGGACCGCTATGTCATTATTAGGCATTTATTGAATTCATCTACTGATCCTTTTTCACGGCAACCACTTTCTGAAGATATGCTTTTACCAGGTAAATTTTGTATTTATTTAATCATAATGTGATTTATTATTAACTGTGAAAATTAGAATGAAATTAAATTTATTCAATTAGTTATTTTTTGAATTATCGATTATTTAATCCAATATTATTATTACATTGCAGCAACGGAATTGAAAGAGCGCATAGAAGCATGGAAGAGGAATAAGGATTTGAAGCAGACAGGACAGATGTGAGGCACTCGTCACGAGTCAGATTTTCCACCACCAATTGTGCCTTCTCCTGCCAGGTGTTGATGGTTAAGGCTTTTCAGACTGCCTACAGAGATTTGACTGAGCCCACCTCTTCTGGCAGCTGTCTTAGTAAAGGATCGGTCTGCTGCAACCATTCCCCTTGAGATCTCTCTCTCATTTTTCTTTCTCACTCTAGTATATATATGTATGTATATGTATACAAATCTTATATATTTGTGATTAATTTACTGCCCTGTATATAGTCCTTGTTGATTAATTGAACAGTATCACATTAAAGTTAAAAAAAAAAAAATATTGTTTTTACTTCATAGCAAAAAATTACTATTGATTCCAGATCTTATTTTGTCAGATCTAGCAATTTTTAAATTTTTATTATTAATTAGGTGCATATCTGAAGGGATTTTTAGTTTAATAATTGTAAAGTCGATTTTATATATTGTTATAAGTAAATAAAATTTTCCCTTTTTGTACCTAGGTTAAATATATTGTATATTAAATGAATAAAACACCTTAATTTGTAAGAATATTATGTAAGTGTCAGGGGATTCTTAGATTCTGCGAAATCCCTGATCGCTTCCAAACCCTCGTAAATATACTATGTATATAGTGTCTTATGTGATGTGATGTGTCCAATTGTACACTGATGCTCATTGGAATGATTATAATATTAAATTGGAAAACATAAAAAAAATTCAAAATAGAATAATAAAATTGCTATAAAAAAACAGGAAAATGAATGAAAATTATATGCTTTTACTTTTTATAAATTTCTGTGGCCTTTTTTGTACTTCCTTACTCCTGAATCAGCTTTTATTTCGTTCTGGTTAATTTTTATTATGATTGCAAACATTTTAAAACGTTAGGTAAACATTTAAATTATGAAAAGGAGTAAGGACGAACATGACTGGAATAATGAGACAACGATGTCTGCCTCAATTTTACATTGAGAGATTTATTAGCTAAAACCTGACACTGTTCAAATTATCATGTAAATATTAGTATTTTGGAGAAAAAAAAAGGCATTTATGGTTAAGCAAAGGTTTTATTTTGTTTTAAAATTAATTTATTTCTGTCTTATATTTGGTTGTACTATATGAAACTCCATTTTTTGAGATAATATTAATAAAACCTAAATGGATAAAATCCTGTTCTGATTTAATTAATTAATTTGTGCTCCTTCATTTCTTCTAGGGGACAAATTTTTTAATTCCCATTTCATAAAAGCTCTGGTTCAAGAAAGAATTAATTTCTAAAATGTATTGCTTATTATATCGGTTTAGTATTTAGCCCAATATCTTCAAAACAGGTCATTAGTTGCAGATTGATAGAGAAGAACATTCTCGTACTTTATTCAATTTCTTTTTTTTCCTTCGAGGAGGGAGAAGGTTTGGTTGGAAAGAAAAAAGAAATAATAAGAAAATAATGGTGGCTATTAAGTACTGATTGTTAAGACCCAAGTTGTAGATCATGATCAGAGCTGCTATATGCTGGTTTTAAATGAAGATCTGGAAAGATATATTTTTATATCTTCAGTGTAAAGCTGTTTATAACAGCCTTTATAAAGACCTACAAAGTAGGTCAGAACTGCCTTTAATATACAGTTTCCACTATTTTAATGTAATTTAAGACTGCCACTCATACTATCTTGATTCACCATCAACCATCAATTATATCTTTTTTGTTTGCAATTTTAATTAATTTTTTAGTTCTTTATTTTCCAACCCCAGTTTTGTCTCTATCTGAACTTGGCATCTTTACCGATCCTTCACCAAATATACCCTTTCTGAAATACTGATCTGTGATTACCTCCTAAGCTTTTTTCAATAACAAACCTTGACTCACTTGATTATACAAGCTCTGACTTGAATTCAATTGAATATATTTGTAGGTAAAAGCCAACAAAAATTACAGAAGAATGCGGCAATACTTATCTAGAGGGAATATTATATCTTAATTTTAATTTTTTGTTGAAGATAATTTGTCAAAACAAATTAGGAATTGTTAAGGCAGGCTAAGAGAAAATAATGAAAAATTTATTTTTAAAATGAAATCAATTTATTTTCATATTTTCTTCCTTTGTATACTCATTTTTATGTTATTTTCACATAAGAACACATTTGAGAAAAATTAACAAATTGTTTATGTTATTTAAGCTCCATCAGTTTTTACTCCCTGTGATATTGCACTTATTGCAAGAGCAGTGTTACTACACACATTTTACACCATAATATCTTTTTGAACTTTACCAAATTTATAGATGATGTCACCTGGATAAGTCAAAATTATTTATTTGAGTATACTATTGATAATGATATCAGTTGGAAAAATCGAAAAAGTGTAATCTAATATAAATATAATAAATTATGCTACTAGTAAAATAATCTTGTATTCATGGATTACCATACATATATTTTATCTCTACTGCAAACAGCTTCTACTTCCCAGGATGTTAATTGTATCTCTACCTACCTCCTGGATGTTATTGCTATTTGACCCGTACTTCATTAAAATGGCAGCTGGACTAGCAATGTCCCTCTTTACTCTCATAGTCTAGATAGATGAATTCCTTCTTATGGATGAATCAATATAAAGAGTGTATAATGTAAATATTTTAAAATATGAATTATTGGTTTTCATGCTCACATGAAACCCCTGATTGTATTAATAGTATAAAAAATACTTCTGGGTGTTGATAACTATATTTAACCTTATTTTATCAATAAATATACAAATACAGTTACTGAAGCTGATGTTTTACATTTCTGAATAGTTTCTGTGATAGTTATTAAACATGAGACTATACCTGGATGATCAATTAAGGAAAACATGAACAAGAACCGACTACACTTTATATATTCTAAGAAATATATAAGCTATTGGGTCATTTCATTTAGTGAAACAATTTTATGAAATCAAAACATTTTTATTCAAAATATTTATTCTAATTTTCTCCGTGTTACTAACTTTTCAATCCCAGAACCGAGAAATTCAGGGTTTTATGAAGAAATGAAGTTAATAATTCTTAGGTCTTCAAAAATTTTATCTTTAAGAAAGCTGTCCAAATTTCTGAAAAGATGGAAATCTGTAGTAGATAAGTCTGGTGAACAAAGTGGGTGTATGAGGTCTGGCGTTGTCCTTTAAGAGTATAGTCCCCTTCCGATTAACTAATGCAGGTTGTTTTATGACAAGGTTTTGATGCATTGCACCTCTGGGGAAAAATTAAAAATGAATTATTTTTGCCATTGACCACCATGCAGAAACCAGTAATTCATTTGGATGCAAATTTGGTTTTGGCATGTGTTCTGGTCTTACAATGATATTTAACCACTAATCTGACTGACGCCTGTTACATACTTTTCATCACATGTGATTATTCTTTCGGGAAAAGGCTCATTTTTTTACTAGTAAGCAGTGAAATATATGTCTCATAACACTTCAGCTGCTGCCACTCATTAAGTTCCTGAGGTACCGATAAATCTACATTTTTAAATTTAGTAATGATGTCTAAGTGTTGAGAGGATCCACACACAAGACTAAAACAACAAGAAACTGCTCGTAGATTCCGATTGCTACAAAACTTACTTGACAAACGCTCTAAACTTCCCATTCACTACAAAAAATTAGTATACACTACAATAATCAGACCAATTTGGACATATGGAATTGAGCTCTGGGGCTCCACCAAACCATCAAATTCTTCCCGCATCCAATCGTTGCAATCCAAAATCCTACATAAAATCCTTGATGCTCCTTATTATGTCACAAATAAACTCATTGACAAAGACCTTAACATCCCATTCGTTGCAGATTTGACCCAAAACAGATATGCGTCTTTTCATTCCAAACTCCTTAACCATCCTAACCCATTAATTCTTAATCTTTCATCCTTAACAATCCCTGATAATCCTCCGAGGCGTCTTAAAAGAAGATGGCCACTGGACCTTCTAATTTAAATTAATGTTTGAAGTACCACCAATGGGTGGTTCCTTCCCAAGATTTTCAAGTGTATATGAAACATACTACATATTTACCTATTGTATTATTTTGTACAGTTGTAAATTACATTAAATAAATAATTTAAAAAAAAAGTGTTGAGAAACTGTTAAAAGTTTTAAAAAATACAGTAGTATTCAGTTGTGCTGCAAGTCCTTCAACTGTTGGGTAAGAGGTTTCTTCCACAACCTTAGCTTATCGTTGTAAATTGCTGGTGGAGGTCTTCCTCTAGGTTAGTTCTGTGTCACCAGCCAAAAATGTTTCAAATCACAGGTGAATGGTCTGTTCGCTACACCCATCCTCGAACGCTATGGTAATGTTTCTAGCAGCTTGGGCTGCACAGTATCTAAGTTTAAACTCTTAAAAAAAAATTATTTGGAAACCGCCTGTTTCCGTGGCATACTAAACAACGTGCAATCGATTGGAATGATAACGGATGAAAACGGAAAGGATTAATAATGACTCATTATAATCTTTAAAAATGAAGATAGTAAACAACAAACATCCACTAATTTCACTTTGAATTTCTGAAATAATAAAAAAAGGACATTTTATATGAAATGATTTAATCATCATATTTTATTGTAAATTTCATAAAATAAATCACTAATAAAATCAGTTCTTGAATTTCAAATTGGAAAATACTTTGCTTAAAATTAAAATTAAGTATAAGAGAAAACAAAGACGGTTGGTGCTTTGTATTTATGAAAACCCTTAACTTTATAATCTATTACTTATATGATTATCAATCAACTTATTTAACCATGTAAATTAAATTTTCAAGACCCTAATTGATCACATCTACACTGTTCTCAATTGATTAAAAAAAAAAAATCAATGATCAAATTAGTTATAATATCTGCTGCTTTGAGGTCATTATAGTTGTAAAAAAACTTTACGTCCTGATTTTAATGAATTAAGATTATCTTTTACAAGACATCAAAATCTTTTAGGTGACTTTGATGGTTTGATCCAATAACATGAAATAAAAAATAACTTTGTTAATATAAAAGGTTCATTGCATACTTATAAGCTTATTCACTTAATATGTATGTTTGCACAGTATAATAAGTGTTAACATAATAACATAACAATTGAATTGACTTACCTAAGTGTTTATCCTACATAATTTGTCTGTAGTTTATGATCTTTATAACACAAATATATTGTTATGAACAACTTTATTATTGTTTTGTGAGTTTCATCTTTAAATTATTAATTATAAATCAGAATGATTGAGGAGAAATATTCTTAGAACCTCATTAAATCCACATTTTAAAAAATAAAAGTATATCAGAATTAATTTTTTTTTTATCCATTTATTTTACAAACAATACTCTTTTATATATTACATTTTATATATATATATATTTTAAATAATGTATTTTTGTGATATTTGGACATATTTTTAACTTTGACCATTTTCAAACTTTTTTTCTTACTTCTTCATCCCTAGTCATCTTATTAAAATCTGTGGGATAAATATAACTCTATGGAAGTATTAGTTAACATTTTTTCTTCTTGGGACTTTTTATCTACAATATATTAATTAACGCAACACTTAAATTCATATATTAAAATATTCTTTTTTTATCTTAATCTTAAACTTCAGACACGTCTGTAGATTGTCAAATTTATTTTTCTTTTATCCATGTCTTTTCACTCTCTCACAAAGTTCATAAAGGGACTATCTGCTATTGTGTTTTAGAGTATTCTATTAGGAATTTTATTTTTTAGAGCGTGGGCTTAATGAGGTCTTAAGAATATGTTTTCTATAATTAATAACATATTATTTTAAACAAATTTATTTTGACTAATTTTTTTTTCTCCTGTAAAAAAATCTAGTTCTAATTTTATTCTAGTTACGATGAATATTTTTTAAAAGTGATCAATTTTTTAATTTTAACTTATGTTAACAATTACTTTGGGAAACTAGTTTTTATACATTTTTTTTTTATAACAAGGTTTGACAAATAAAAGTTAAAATACAACTGTCAAATTTTTATCTCTAGTTTAGGTTAGTAAAAGTTAAAAATTATATTCATTACTTACTTTTTAAAATTAAAAAAAATATATAATCTTTCACTTTATTGAGACTGGTTATATTGTATAAATAAAATAATTTGTATTCAATTTTAGTCTCATAAGATTCTTTATTATTTCTTTAACTGTCCAACATTTCGGCCAATCCGTTCATCCCCAAGAACAAATTTAAATATAAATTTTCACCTTACATCCAATAATTTAAAAACTTTTTACAAGTTTTCTGTCCAGGTCATTATCTTCAGTCAAATTACTCTAGTTTATCACTTTCGCATTAAATTTTAAAAGTTTTAATTACGGGTAAACTTAACAATCTCTTATCAAACAATAATTTTTTTTTTAATTTGGATACAAATTATCTTATTAAAAAAAGTATTTACTGTCATTCAAAGAATATTTAAAATCCTCAATTTCAGTTTAATGTGCTTTTCTTTAAAAATGCACTAAACACAGTATTTTTGAAAATTCTAAAAATTTAAAGTTATATTTTGAAATGGGTTTTTGAAACAGTATTTGAGGGTTTAGGGTTAGAATTTGATTCAGGCTGGAGAGCGGTATGCCAAGAACCGGACATGAGAAGAAGGGAAATGTAAATTACAAGAGGAGGTATTGATTCAAGACACAGACAGGGAAGTGTTAGGGGGTCTTGGACAAGGAATGCTTCCCAACAGATAATTATTGTTTCCCCTTAGTTTGACTTTCTGCCGCAGCGAGCGCTAGTCTGCGTGGTAGTTCTGCAACCTTTCTATAGGTGTCACTGTAGTCTCGTTTTCAGCCAATGTCTGATACGTACGGTTCCATTTCTTTTTATTTGAACAAAAGTTTGAAAGTCTCTTTTTTTCACGAATTGTTTCTACCAAACTTTGTTTCTAATAAGAAAATGGTTAAAATATTCTTATATCTCTTTAGTTCGAGTTCAGAAATGAGGTTATCAAGTTAAGTCGTTTCGATTCTAATGTAAAAAACATGTCACTGAAATCAGTTGAGTATTAGATTAAAATTTTTAAAAATAAATTTTAATTTAAACATAACTTGGTAGACTTCATTCTCTATCGGAAATACGTTTACATTCATCTTCACACATATATAAAAGGTAATATTTTATTCTCTTGAATTAATTTATTCATTCTTCATTTAAGCATATTTATATAATAAGTATTTCTATATTATATAGCTTGTAGTATAATATATTAATATAGTACACTAAAATCATGTTTTAATTTCAATCTTTTATTTAATTGGAAATCGGGGAAAAAATATATACTCATACAATTAGTTCGAAGCATGTCCATGCATGTTCATTCCAAAGGTCATGGCTGAGTTATTTTTAAATAGATTCTTTTATTTCTTAGAACTAGTATAATTTAAATTTGTAGTTTATTCATGGTTGTTGAAGAGTTAATGAATCAAGTAATTAATAGACCATGTAAGTACACATACATTTATTAAAAAATTATAAAACTATTTATTAGTAGACAAATTAAAATTATATTCTTCCCAGATTTATGGAATATTATCTACTTCGAATTTTCGCTCAATTCTATAAATAAGATGGATTTGCTTTTATTTTTTATCTGAATATATAATTATCATTTTTATAAGTTTAATAACAGTTAACAATCGAAATATCTGGCCGATTATGCATGACTCTGTGGTGAGTAATAATTTGCTGAATCGAGTAAATTTTTGTATTTTTGTTTTTTAGAAAGAATTTTCCTGTGTTATTTATTATATACAAACACTAATATAAGGAGGGAGCGAAAATCGACAATATAATGCTATTAGGGGATGTAAACTTATTGAATACGTTAATTGTTATATATTTCGTTTTTAATATATGATTTTATTTTATTTTTAATAAACTAATTTCAGTAAAGAAATATAAATTAACTTAAATTTTTTAACGTCGCTACATGAAGTCTCATAATTACAAAGAAGGTTATCACTTTATAATATCAGGTTATAAATGTGGGACGCATTGTACGTAAGTACTATAATTTATAATTATAATTTTGTTTTTTATATTATGATTAACTTAATTCTCAAGTTTTTAAAGTAATGTTAAATAATAACTTCATCTGACTGTTATAGTTTATAAAAATAGTTTTCGTTATGTAGGTAGTGTAAATGTAAACTAAACTATAATTTAGGAACGTTCGGTGGATGCAGTTTTAACCATTAATGTTTAAATTTTATTTAGCACTAACTCAAAAAATTTTCAAAATAATAGTATGAATTAAGCATTATTTAAAATCTTTCGCGTACAATTGAACAAAAACTATATGTTACTTCCTTTCATGTTTTCTGATGTAAAAAAAGTGGGTTATATTAAAAAAATAATTTAATTTTTGTTTATTCCAAGACTTATAGGTATCATATTAGAGGTATTATATCTGTAACCGCAGTGAATATGTGGTTAAGTCAAAATTCCTTACTTTTCAGGGGACAGCTTTTAAAGTTTGAACATTTATGTAAAATCAGGTGTTTGTGGTAAATCATCGAAATTTCGTCAATACTACCAAAACGTTGGTAACTTGTTACTTGTTTTACACCAATTTGATATGTCTTATCACTAATTAGATAATAGAGTTAACTAATTGTTCACCGACCGTTGACAACAGACTTGACCAATAACTCTGTTTTAAAACGTTGACTGACTTAGACACTTATGCACAATGAAGATGTTGCCTCTGTGATTCTCTTAGACCACTTAACTCATTTTGACCAAAATTCGACTTAACCACATATTCACTGGGGTGACAGATATATATTAGAGGTATCATTAATCCAGCTGTTTATAGTCAATAAATTTTATTTTAAAATTCTATGTCATGATTATTATTTTTATTTTAAAAATGCTCAACAAATAAGTATTACTTTTGGAAATTACTTTTTATTTAAAAAAATTTAGTTTATGTTCATTTTTAATAACAAAATTTGGAATAAACGTTTTAAAAATGTTCCCCTAAATTCAAGAAAGTATTATTTTAACTCATAATTTTATTTAACTTGCATTAAACCGGAATTTATTTAATGTTTGGACAGAAATAGTATTGATCGAGCCGTAAAATTTATTTTTATCATGGAAAATATTAGTTGTTGATTTGCCTCAACTTATATTTATGTCATTTGTTGTTTGTTAATATCATTCCTTATAAGTGAATTATACTACTCTCCATAGTTAAATTGTCCAATCAGAAAAATTAAAATTTTTCCTTTTTATAAAATAACTAATTGAATGTAGAAACGTCTTCTTATCATTGTAGTAACTCTGCTTCGTACATAATTATTTCTTAAATTTTCAAAATTTAAGAGCCAAAAAGCTCTGAGGAACACAAAAAAATAAATAAATAAATAAAATAAAATAAATAAATAAAACTTCACATTTTCAAAGTGATCCAAATTTAGGAAGGGTAATCTGGCGAACAAAATATTTTTGTCTAAAATAACATATTTTTCATACGAAGTATAGAATTACTTTTACATTCAATCTCCACATAAAAACCTAAGAAATGGTACCTGGTAGTTATTCCTCCATCCAGATATTTTGCAATCACACATACATGCCTCCGATGGAACTTTTGGCAGATGAACGCTGTCGGATGTTCCTAAGAAAACGGGAAGTGCCGGATGCTCACTCGGGCGTATTAGCAAAAGAAGAGAGAAATCATACTGTTAAAAGATGTCAAGAGTGCTGGAATGCCTCATCTTCTGGAAGATACACCCGCCATATAATTACCGGTATATCAAGTTGGCCATCCCAGAAAAACACGGGAGGTGGATTATTACCTCACCCGACTGCTTACAGGGAGGGCATGGTTGCTTCAGAGCCTACTTAGGCTGCTTCAAACTGGAGGACAGACTAACGCACCCAACTTGTGATTGGAATAGTGGAACATTCGTTCTTCTGTTTTTCATGTTTTGCTCAAGAAAAAAAAGGGGCTAGACATGAAACTTGGCAAAAAATCAGTCACGGAAAACTTAGTCGGTTTGACTTGGCAGGAGAATTGGAGTGCTGTAGCAGACCATGGAGAGGAAATCGGCAGAAGAATCAGAGTATGAGCCATTACTGTGCCATGAAGTAATGATCGACAGCGGTTCCGCGGGGATGCTACAGAAGAATTGTGAGGTGCTATTTTAGTGAGTAGAAATCTCACACTGTTGTGTGACTGTTTATTTGTAACACTCCGTCTTATGAAAGATTTTTTCCCTATCCGCACAAAAAAAACAACACATATATACAATGCAATATACACACATATACCAATCTTTACCGCTCCATCCAATGAAGAATCAGGGGTGCAGTACTTTGTAAGGAAGTACTGTGACTAGACCGATGGTTGTGCAAGGAGGTGATTCGGTCAGAATTACGCTCGACACTGAACAGAAAATAATTAACTGCTACAGCCAGATTGGAACCCAGGTCCTTGGAGTTAGTTGCAGTGTGACTTACCAATGAGCTGCCCACTCCCATTAAAACTATTATTATTATAAATAATAGTTTTTAGTGAGTAAAACAAACTCCCCAAAAAAACATCTAGTTTCAGTAATTCAACTGGCGTAAGCCAACACCCCCTGGGTCCTGCACATCACCTTAAAATGCCAAAGAGCAATCCATGAAATTACAAACTACCAAGTATGCATTTAACTACCTCCTATATGTATGTATTCAATAACTTATTTCGTCAGGAGGGTACGAAAAAAAAAATTAAAACAAACTGATTTTCGCTAATTATCTTGAATCGGTAGGTTAAATTCTTTCTTCAGTCCAAATAAATAGTTCTTATACTTAGCTCAGAGTTTTTTAATGTTTTGCTGTGTTACTTGGAAGAACAGGTTTTTTTTTTTTTTTTTAATTTTAAAGTTTGACCTCCAAATGGTCATACTCATTTATACTAAAGTTGGTTTGAACAATTCTTGATTATAAGATGGAGCCTTGAACAGCAGTTGCTCGAGCAATAGTTGTACCTTACTATCAGCAAACTGGTGTCAGAGCCAGGCTCCAAACTCCAAGTTTAGTCCGTGTTGCGGTGGTGTTCAGTATCCCCTTCAAACAGGCCATGACGTCGGTTGGATTCTCACCTGTACCTGCACAATTGATAATCTGTTTCAATATTGATTTTATCTGCAGCCTTCCCACACAGTTGTCCATTGTGAGTACCTCACTTGGTGGCTACTTTCCTATTACTGTTGATTCGTACAATATAATTTGTATTCGTATTATTTTTAGTGAACACAGTAAGACAAGTAAAGGTATATAGAATTTTGTTCTGACAACTATAAGTTTGGTGCTATTCTGTCCAGAACAAAATCCAGCCACGTTATTTTTTTTAATCTTTTTTATTTTTAAATTTTTAACTGTTTTCACAGT
>NW_027114029.1:1771711-1784244 GCF_000696795.3 Halyomorpha halys
TTAAAAAAAAAAAAAATACTCAGCTCACAGAGAAAACCAAAAAATCCACTAACTTTACGTAAATGTCCATTCCTCACAGAAACAAAACGACGACCTTATGATTTTTCTCTCCCTCCCTGCCCGATACCTCCCGCGCATGCGCATCACCAATTCTCTCACAATTCGTCTATTACATAACCAACAGTATATTTTTTTTCTATTCTATCTCAAAACGTTTGTAAGGGAAAATGATTTGTGAAAAATGTTAAAATTTCATTCATAAACTTTGTCTGATACTTCGAATTCATGCTCATCTTAGTGAAATTTTCGTGCAGAAGCTATCAGTCTTTTGTAAAATTTAAGTACATTATATATATATTTTGTACTAACTGAAATAGTTATATATATATTTGTGAATTATATATATACAACTATTTCAGTTAGTACAAAATATATATATAATGTACTTAAATTTTACAAAAGACTGATAGCTTCTGCACGAAAATTTCACTAAGATGAGCATGAATTCGAAGTATCAGACAAAGTTTATGAATGAAATTTTAACATTTTTCACAAATCATTTTCCCTTACAAACGTTTTGAGATAGAATAGAAAAAAAATATACTGTTGGTTATGTAATAGACGAATTGTGAGAGAATTGGTGATGCGCATGCGCGGGAGGTATCGGGCAGGGAGGGAGAGAAAAATCATAAGGTCGTCGTTTTGTTTCTGTGAGGAATGGACATTTACGTAAAGTTAGTGGATTTTTTGGTTTTCTCTGTGAGCTGAGTATTTTTTTTTTTTTTAAGACTACAGATGACATCTAACAAAAAAAAACAGAGAAGTTTAAATTAATTAAATGCAGTTTAGTGTTAACTAGACTTTTTTTTTTTTTAATGTTGACTATTAATGACTCATAGTACAGAAAAATAATTATTACACTTTTTTGTGATCTTGATATTCCTCTTTTATCGAAAATGAATTCACAAATGTTCCTTGAATTTACAAAAATATTTTTAAATAACAAAAACAAAAAAAGGTTTCGAGGTAATTTTTCAAATAAAATAAGATTTATTTTTTTAAAAACAATCCACAGCTAAAGTGATGTTTGCTTAGTTACCTACAGGTGCGCAACCTATTATATTATAACCATGGGGGAGAGTCAAATTTTCCATTTTGAGGAATGCCACTTAATGAAAAAGTCAACGCCTCACAAGGCCAGATTCGAACTAGCGCTGCCCGCAGATCTCAAAACTTTAGACCTAGGCCTAGCAAACTGAGCTATGGACGGCCTTAAAAAAAATTTGGATATTTTTTTTTCTAACCTCCTATTTATTTATTTTTTTGACAATTACAATTATATATTACTTAACCTAGGAAAAATTATATATACACATATTTACATTTTATCTTGTTTTGCGTGATGGCATTATAAGATGAAGAAAACATTGTCCGCTGAAGACGGTTTGTACATGAGTGGCGTGATAGCTAGTATAATAAAAAGGAATTTTATTCAGGATTCAGGATTCAGCTAGGATAGCTGATGGTATAAAAAAAAAAAAAAATTGGAAAGTACTATAACATACAACTTTAGTTGAATCCTGAGATATTATTTGACACAAAAAGATCAGATTTGGTTTTAATCGTTTCATTGTTGAAATATTTCTACTGCCTGAGTTTCTACACTGTAAAATATTTTGCCTATATTTTTTGTATTAACTGATTGGTACATGTATCTATTATTATTATTTTTTTAAAAAAGTTTGGCAATCTAAAACAAGAGGTATTATAGAAGAGGAAAATGTTTTTGGTCTGTTACTAGACTAACGGTTGTACAAGGAGGGGATTTGGTCAGAATTATGCTGGACCTTCAGATTTGTACCCAATTAAGAGTACCCATTTCATGAGGCTGGGTGGACCTCAGAGGTCTCCTAACCCCATAGTGCTGACTCACGGCTACAGTGAAACAGAAAATAATTTGTCTACGACGGGCCAAGTCCTCGGAGTTAGTAGCACAGTGCTTTACCATTGAGCTACCCGTTCTCAAAATCATATCAATATTTAACAAAAAAAATAGTTAGTTTTATTAGAACTTATGAATAAAAAGCAATACAAGACAAATAAGGAGAAAACACAATGTAATTATAAATAGATTTTTAATCAGGTTAAACAATGTTTAATAAGAAATTGTGATATATTGTAATAGTTATATGCATGGTATGTATTGAGGATTTGTTTTAGAGACCTGAAGGTGGGTGACAAGCCCGAAACGTTGTTATCGCTTATTTATGATATAAAATAAATAGTTGAAACAAGGAAGAGTATTTTTCATTCATAAGTTCTAATTAGATTTGAAACTCTTCCAGTTGAAGATTTAACTTTAATAGTTAGTTTAAATTATTTAAACTTTGTTTGGTCTCAACTAGACTTTTTTTTGTTAAACGTTGACTATTCACGTTTCATAGTACAAAAAAATAGTCATTAAATATTCCTATGTAATTTTTTATTTATGAACTTATTATTCTTTAATTATATTATTTCAATTTCTTGAGACAAGGTAATTATTTATTAAATAAATCAAAACTTGTATCCTTTTTTGTCTCCACACTTTTTATTTCAACAGTCCACCGTTTCGGCCATTTTAGCCATCCTCAAGGACATCTTCAATTACAAATTCTCCTCACATTAATTTAAAATTTCTTTTGCAGGCTATTCTGTCCAGGTAATTCATTAATTATAAGTTAAAAACCTATTCTTCTATTTAAAATCATAATTATCCAAATCTTCTTATTTTAAAACTATCCACCAAAATCACTAAACATATATATATCAAATTTACTCTACTTTAAATGATGTGCTATTAGGCGTTCTATTATTGTAGGTAGTTTTAAAAATATGGTTCTTCGAATGAAAAATTAATTTTTTTATCGTCTTGAAACATCCGCCATTTTTATTCCCCCTAACTATATTTGGCAGATTCATCAATTTTGAATAGTAATTATACATAGTTTTCATTAAAGTAGTCAAAAGTTGGGGTGAAATAACTGTCTTTTTCTCCTCTTGGGCTCTAGTACTATTAGCAATGGAATAAATAATGCTCCAACAATCCACCATGCGCTCACCCTACGGATCGACAGCTAACTACCTCAAACAGTAGTTTCCACCTAATAAGTAATGGTTACAAGAAACATAATGCGATCGGATAACATTAATGAGCGATATATATTAGCCCCCTGACCGGCGTTGATCCGGATGATCGAGCACAGAGAATGGGACGATTCAGTGAAGGTGACATCGTTAATTTACTGACTGCCGTACCCTCCGACCTGGAGCACGGCCCGCAGATGGGTACGGGCAGATGCTTGCTCATTATGATAGACAATGGATATGCAGATTAGGGAGGCTGTATATCCACGCGACCCCTTGTCTTTTTTATCATTGTATTTATTTCATCTGCCCTATCATAATTACTGTGTGAGGGCACGCTTCTAGTGTTTTTTACTTCCTAGATCTATTCAAGTTATCCCGGGGCAGGATGCGACACGAGCGGCAGTTGTTCTGGGCTCACACCTATGTCGGATGTTGGGGGTACTTTCGCCACTTCATGAATATGCGTATGTCGAGAGGTTTGGTAATAAGCTTCCTGTTCTAGCGCATGCCATGGGTGCTTACTTTTCTTGATCTTATTTTGATATCGTCGGTTTAAAGGCAATGTGGCATATCGGCAAATTTTTCTGTCGCGAGTTTCGTTGTATTTTAGTTTTTCTTTTTATATGACGTCGCTAACTAGAAATACAAAATCACCAACTAACGTGTATTAAGGTTAGATAATAATTGCAACTTTAAATCTCCAGCCATGAACGAAACACAATTCTCTCAACAATTTCTTTACATGAGATTTAGCTTTGTACTGACGAGATGCTTCTTGGTTCTGAGTAAGGAACAATATTAAAATTGTTGATGCTACTTTAAAAACTAGTAATTTTTATTATAGGAAAAAAACATTGTAATATTTTTTTTTTTTTTTTAATAATTTATTTATTGATATTTACAACTGTATACACATATATACAACAAGTAAATTTGCTGTAGGTGACATAGTAACATGATAAAAACATGTGGAGAATCTACCCACTGATAGAACTCCAATAACATTTCTAGAGAAGAAGATCTCGAGGCCATCTTCTTTTCAGACGCCTAGGAGGATTATTAGGTAATGAAGGAGAAGCCAGATTAGAAACAAGCGGATTTGGGTGGTTGAGAAGTTTATTATGGAAGGAACGGTATCTGGTTCTGGCCAAATCGGCAACATATGGAATATTGAGGTCCTGATGGATGACTTGATTTATGACAAAGTAAGGAGCATTAAGGATTTTACGAAGGATTTTGGACTGTAAGGATTGGATTCTGGAGGAATTTGATGGTTTAGTGGAGCCCCAAAGCTCAACTCCGTACGTCCAGATAGGCCTTATAATAGTCATGTAGAACATTGTAATATAAAATTGATATAAATATATTTTTTAAAAATTTAAAACCAGATCGGCCTGGTGGGCTTAACATGGTTAATGTCAGTAAGTTTTTTTTTACAATTGATCATACAGGGTATAGTCTCGTGCAAAGACACTCCTAACTATGTACAATGTTATAAGAAAATACAATTAAGATAAAATAGAGAGATAAAAAAAATCTTAAGAAGAGAGAAAAGGAAAAGTTAATCACAAAAACAATGACATTTATGGATTTAATAAAATAAATAAATGACTTCTAAAAAGTTAATTTAAGAAAAGACGAAGAGAAAAAAAATAATAAAGTTGTGTAGATCATCAACAATAGAATCGGTAAATATAAATCTTTTAACGGGATGTCCTATAGCAACTTGGGCAGCAGTCTTTTGGTTGAACAGTTATTATAGTTATAGTTATTATTATTTAATATTTGTATTTGGTGAATAGATTGAAATTGATTTTAAAAGGAAACTCTTTGATCGAGTCTGGCACCCAGGACTGCTATACAAGATCCGTAAATTCCTACCCCCTACATACTTTCTCATTATCCGTTCTTATCTCTCCGACAGATTATTTCAAGTCAATTACAAGGGCGCTTATCATCCCTATTCCGTCAGTCTGCTGGTGTACCTCAGGGTAGTATCCTTGGTCCTATATTTTATACAGTTTTTACAGCTGACATCCCAACACATCCTAACACTATCCTCACCACGTATGCCGATGACACATGTCTATTGCCAGTGAACAATGATCCTTACATTGTATCCCAAACCTTCCAATCCCACATCACCACCCTTGAAGAATGGAGCCAAAACTGGAGGATTAAAATTAATTCCAATAAATCCCACCAAATCACATTTACCCTTCGACGTAAACCCATGACCTCTTCCCCTACAATATCTTTAATAATACCCCACTTATTCCTGTCGAACAGATCCGTTACTTAGGACTACATCTCGACAAACGACTGACATGGAATCCTCATACAAGACTAAAAAGACAAGAAACTGCTCGTAGATTCCGACTATTGCAACATTTACTAGACAAACGGTCTAAATTGCCAATCCATTACAAAAGACTGATCTACATGACTATTATAAGGCCTATCTGGACGTACGGAGTTGAGCTTTGGGGCTCCACTAAACCATCAAATTCCTCCAGAATCCAATCCTTACAGTCCAAAATCCTTCGTAAAATCCTTAATGCTCCTTACTTTGTCATAAATCAAGTCATCCATCAGGACCTCAATATTCCATATGTTGCCGATTTGGCCAGAACCAGATACCGTTCCTTCCATAATAAACTTCTCAACCACCCAAATCCGCTTGTTTCTAATCTGGCTTCTCCTTCATTACCTAATAATCCTCCTAGGCGTCTGAAAAGAAGATGGCCTCGAGATCTTCTTCTCTAGAAATGTTATTGGAGTTCTATCAGTGGGTAGATTCTCCACATGTTTGTATCATGTCACACTATGTCACCTACAGCAAATTTACTTGTTGTATATATGTGTATACAGTTGTAAATAACAATAAATAAATTATTAAAAAAAAGAAAGAAGGAAACTGTAGAGAAAAAAACTGTTTTCTGTCTATTTTATTATACAAAGCAATTATATGTAATTTATATATGTCCGATTACGGATTGATTAGTATATTGTGTGATGTAGCAACCTGATGTATTTGGGCAGCATAGATGAATAAAGTATTTCTCTCTCTCTAGTTAGTTACTCATTCGAAATGAGTATATAATAATGTTGTTCTAGGTAAATAATATGAGGCGTTCGGTCGTAAAACATGGTAGGTAACTGATAAAGTGAAAACATGTGAGAAATCGACTCTTTTTTGAGGATAATATTTGGTTCTTAGCTCCAACAAAAATCACAAAATTATATTACCCATTCATTTTGAGTATATTGAAAAATGAAATTTTTAATAGCGGATACTCACAATATTATTTTTTTTATATAAATGAACAAATGATAGAATTAGGTTTTAGAGACGTAATATGAAAGCCTGTATAATTTAATGGGAGAGATGTTACTTCTTCAGAATTACATTCTTTGACTTCTTGGTTGTTATATATTGTATTGTCTTCATTTTATCTGAGTGACTCATGCATATTTTCTAAGTATGTTTTGGAATATTTTCTTAAACTATGGCCTGAATGATAATGATACCTTACGACTGCAAGTCGAGAGCTACTCCATCCCCTCACAGCTTTATAGCCCATACAACACTTGAGAAGCCATGAATCTGCTATCAGAACCCCCAAACAATACTACAACTTCCATGTAGCCGGGGCTGGACGACACGGCGTTTAGCCGACTTTGAATGTTTAATACCTGCGGGTCCGTAGCTATTTTACTGCCGGGAGGTCGGCCTCCCTGGTTTACGGCAAGCAACAGGTGGCAGTTTTTATAAACTTCAGGAGCCACTACTTCTACTAAAGCTTTTTTTAAAAGTGCTTCTGTAATACTAAGAGTTATTTTAATGCACCTATGTCATTAGTTGATGTGTTCAACGTTCCTCATAAAGAAAGAACACTTGTCCATGGTTAGAAACAATTTCTGACTTGGAGATTTCCCACTTATTTTTACAAGTTATACGTACAATAAAGCGAATAAAGTCGGATTATATATCATGACAATGAAATTATGAAAGTATCACTTCGATGACAGTTATGGATTTGAAGATCTCGAAGCCATCTTCTTTCAGAAGCTTTGAAGGGATATCAGAAATCAATTCTACAGAAAAGGTTAGAACAAATGGATTTATGGAGTTGAAATAAAGAAGGTATATTGTTTGAGCTGAATCTGTTCACATGGGTCATTAAAATCATTGTTAATAATTTTGTAATGTCCATTGATGGTTTTATGAAACGTATTGGTATTTAATAATTAAGTACGTGTGAAAATCAATTGTTTATTAATTCTCCATAACTTAATCATGTGCTGGCATGATTGAAGCGATGGTACAGGTATTGATGATTGTGAGAAAACTACTTCAAAGAAGCAGTAAGTATTTTTAACGGAGTGGTTGTTTTTACCAAGACCTGACGGGAACCGAGATGTTAGTTTCTCTTACGAAACAGAGTGGGAGCATAGTCATTCATTCCCGTCCAGCAATAAATAATAATTTTCTACAGATGGGAATCGAACTCACATCGTTCCAAACCGAGTGTTCAAGAAGCCTCGCCCCTACTTAAGCGCTCGTCACGGTCTCTTAAAATATTTACGAAATGCGAGCGCGGAACATGCTATGAACAACATAGATTACTACTTGCAACTTATCTTCTTGAGTGTCCTTCAACAACTGAATCTTACCACTAACATGTTATCCCCTATGTATACAAGACTGGTATAAGTGCGGGTGTCTAATCCTGTAGCTTTTTTGTAGTCCATCGCTTTCAACACTTTTCTAGGCATATTATTTCTTCATTTTAATTTGGAAGGTTCTTAAATTATTCTTTTAGCCAAATCCATGTTAAGCAAGATATAGGTTTATCATACTAGATACTTTCCTAGACGATTTGTCACCCTCCGTTTTTCGAGGATTCTATGCAATTTATGGTGAAAAAAAAATGAATTTCGATTTTGAACATAAATAATTAATAAGTAAGATCTTAATCCTGGAACACCTTCTCCGTTTTCTTCAAATTCCTTTAAGTCTACCGTCACCATAGTTTTTGTTGTCCTATTTGGTAATAAATTTGATAAACTGTTTTTTTGTGCACTACGTTAGTAAAAATCAGTCTGTTTAGTTATATACTTCCATTCAGTGGGACTGTCATTACAAGATACATCTTCATAAACAGGGCATTCATATAGTGAGATATTGTGGCTGATTTAGTCCATCCGTTGTGGGCAGTTATCCTGAGCTAAATTATAAGATTTTAAATGAGATTCAGTCTTTTGTGAGTTTTTTAGAATTTTTTATTTCGAATAAATTTTTGTTGGCTCAGTGTTGCAGTAGAAAGTGATATGTAAAAATACTGACTGTCCTATAGTATCCATTAACATGTTGCTCTTACCCCTGCCGAACAGATTTACTGCCTTGGAGTACATCTGGGCAAACGAACTTGGAATCCTCATACAAGACTGAAAAGACAGGAAACCATGTTGATTCTAACTATTACAGCGCTTACAAGACAAATGGGTCAAACTTACAATCCATTACAAAAGGCTGATCTACCTGACTATAAGGCATATTTAGTTAAACTTTAGGGTTCTACTAAACCTTTAAATTCCTCTTGTATCCAATCCTTACATAAAATCATCCATAAAGACCTTAATGTTCCATATGTTAACAATCTATCCCTAACTAGATATTATTCCTTCCATTATAAACTCCCTAACCACCCAAAACCACTAGCTTATAACCTTCCATTCCTGCCAATTCTCCAAGGCGACTGAAAAGAAGATGGCCTTGAGACCTTATATTGTAAAAATGTTATTAGAGTGCTACCAATGGTTAGTTTATCTACATACTCGTATCATACCATTATAATCTTCCATCTAATTTACTAGGTGTAATGTAATGTAATGTAATGTGATGTAAATACAGTTGTAAGTGTCAATAAATAAATTAAAAAAATATCAAAATGAATTGCATATACCTGTTTCATATGAAGCTAATACTATAAGTTACTAAATTCTTGTATATACTTGGTAGAATAAGTACTAGCATTAATACTTTTTGTTTCATAATGGTGTCGAATTTTAATGATATTATAGGAGTTAAAAGTACAAGTTAGTGAAACTGAACCAAGTAGAAAATAAAATACTACTTTAATTATTTTATAATTTATTATAAAATAAGTTCTAGTTCTTTCAAAGCATGTTGGAGCACATAATTTTAATACATCTTCCATACCCATCAAAAAATGTATAATCATATCCAAATATGATTATACATACTTGTATATGTACATAATATGAGGCCAACCTCATATTTCCTTCAGTAGCCATCTCAAATTTGCCATATAAATTCACTCGTCTGAATTGGCGTTTACTCATACCTCCCCAATTTATACTTCACTTGCCCAATCTTGGCTAGAATGGGCGATATAATGATTTAATCCAGCATGATAAAAGAAGCCCAACTGAATGACTTTTCTAAATGATTCAAATACTTATAATAATTTTTTTTTTTCGGCCAAGACTCCCATTGGAGTCCTATACTGCCTAACCTTTGGTTGGGGGTCAAAGTTTTCCATTTTGTGGGACCACTACTCAATGAAAAAAGTCAACGCTCCAGGCCGGATTCGAACCGGCACCACCAATTGATTAGATTAGATTAGATTAGATTTTTATTCAGGGCGATCAACATCTAGGTTATTACACCCTTTTTACTTCATCTATCTTCTTGACTTATAGTTGAATGTAGACTATTTCCTTTTTACACTGGTCGGTATTGGTGGATTATATTTTAGTATAAAGTTGTGTTTCTTTGAGAAATTTTATTATTTTGTCTATGGATTCTTCCGAGTCTTTAAGGGCCAATTCTCTTATTCGTGGAATTTTATTATTTTCGAAGGCTTGACGAAATGGTGGGCATTCTTCAATTATATGTTTTATTGATAATGGGGAATGACAGGTTTGGCATATAGGCTGGTCCTCTTTTGTGATTAAGTGAAGGTGAGTTAATTTGGAATGTCCAATTGTTACTCTTGCTACAACCACTTCTTCTCTTCTGTTTCCCCTTATGGCACTTGTCCACTTTTGTGTATTTTTTTTTACATTTCTCAGTTTATTGGTGAGTGGTACGGCGGCCCACATTGAATCCCAATTTTTTCGGATTCTGTTCCTTAAAAATGCCTTTATGTCTTTCGGCTCGTAAATTTGGAGTGGTGGAACGTTCATTGTAGCAGCCTCTTTAGCCGCTTTATCCGCTGCCTCATTTCCAGCTATTCCTGAGTGCCCCGGAGTCCAGAGAAAGGAAACACTTTTTTTATGATGTTTTAGTATGTCTAGATAGTTATGAATTTTGTCTATCGTAGGTCAAATTTAACAAATTTTTAAAAAAGAAGAAAAAAAATCATATTTACTCTTAATCCATGAAATTTAGATAATTTTTTTCCTAACTACCCAATAGTGATTTTGAGGAAGCTATATTCCCCATTGTTATTGGAAAATATTCTCAACACCACAATTTTTTTTTTTTTTTAATTTTTCTCAAATTTATTATAATATATCTGTGTGCCGTGTAAATTTAGCTGTGACCACAAACATAGTCTTGAGAAAAATGAGATTGAAAATTCAGGCTGTTGTACCGTCATTTACTTTTAGATTTATAAAGTGGAGTAAGCAGCCTGCATTACAGTAACTACTAATTATTAGTATACTAATAACAATTAACAATAAACTTAAAACACTGACTACACAGAAGCCTACATTTCACTATTGCGTTTTTTTCTAATTGTTTTATAGAAATATAGATGAGATAATATATTACTAAAAACATACGGTGATAAATGGTATAACGTAAGCGTTTAATAAGGATTTAGAAGGGGTAGAATTTCAAATTTTATACATTTTTTTTTCGCTCAACGATCATTGTTTCAACATAGACTTAACGTTAATATACAAAGAGATTATTTTCATTCCTTTTCAATTTGTTTTAACTTTACAAATTCCAACCCTATCAATCATATTTGGCTGCATATTTACCTCAGTAGCCATCTCAAATTTAATAAGTAAAAAAAAGCAAATATATATAAATAAAGTCACTTTGTCTTTGACTACCGTTAAGACAGCCCTGGCGTACTATTTATTTATTTATTTACTGTTATTTAACACTTATTTTTTTATTTTTCCATTTTTCTAACTATAGTGTTTGTATCTTTTTTAGCCCTGACGAAGCCCTGCAACGTGGGGCGAAACGTTGGCTCAATAAAATAGTATAATTATCTACTATTTGAGTTTTTTTTTTACCGCACCCGGACCATATTCCATTCATATATAAATAAAGATTTTGTGTAATTTAGTTAGTTATGTAGCATGATATATTTGACGCGCTGAATAACATATACGTCGATCAAGTAACATCAAACAAACTATAATTTTAAATTCTTCTTCCTTGCATCTTTCATCAGCCAATACAATTCCATCGTTTCGTTGAGGCCAATTTTTAATTGACAGATCTTTCTTAATTATTTATATAGGAATGAGAAAAATGAAGCCTCGAGTGGTCGAGCCGACCCCTAACTAAGGAGAGGAGAATTGCTTTTATATACAAGGGCAAGAGAAAAAATAATTGTCTAAGGAGTAAATACAAGTAGCCCTCCCTTTATTGGAGACAATTCCATTAAAATTCAAAGACTGATTAGCATAATGATCTGCCGTGATCCTCTCCTTTGTCGTTCCCTGTTCCTTTGACAAAAATAAGGACCTCACCCAAAGTCACTACTCCCTTCACTCCCGTTTCTTGACCTCCTTTCCTCTTTGTTCGTTTCCCTTTAATTTGTTTATGCTCTTCTGTATGCTTCCTTTTGGTCGGCTCCCCCCCCCTCCTCTCCGCCTAGGCCAAGGGACTCATTATCACTGGTTTGTTTTTATTTATGCATGAAGTACTCTTAGGCGGCCATTCTTAAAGGGTTGGAATTTGTAAAGTTAAAACAAATTGGAAAGAAATTGAAAAGGAAAGAAAATAATCTCTTTGTATACGAACGTTATAATTCTATGTTGAAACAATGGCCTTTGAGCGTAATCAAACTTATAGACTTTGAAATCCTATGCCTTCTAAATCCTCATTAAACGCCCACGTCATACCATTTATCACAGTATGCTTTTTCTTATTGTTACATCTGTATTCTATAAAACAGTTAAAAAAGCGCAATTGTAAATTGTAGGCTTCTGCATAGTCAGTGTTCTTAAGTGTATTGTTAATTATTTAATCATTACCAGTGATGCGGCGAGAGGGATGCGCTGGGATCCTCAGGTCGATTGTGTAAATATTGTATATATTATTTTATCATTATGTTATTTTATTTATTTATTTTTCATACAGATAGTTTGATTATGTTCATCTTGTCTATTCTTTTGTTTGTATA
>NW_027114029.1:1784344-1796543 GCF_000696795.3 Halyomorpha halys
ATTTTCTTCTTTTTTTATTTTTATTTTATTTTATTTATTTATTTTAGTATGTATGAGATCATTCATCACTATTACCTATTGCCCACAACTGTGTGCCAGATTGTAATATCTATCAATAAATAAATCTATCAATCCAAAAAAAAAAATTATTTAATAGTAGTTACTGTTATGCAGGCTGATTACTCCACTTTATAAAGGTATAAATAACTGACGGTACCATACCCCGAATTTTTAATCCCATTTTTTTCAAGATATATGGAAATAAATATGGGAAAAATAGAAAAAAAAATTTGTGGTGTTGAGAATGTTTGGCAATAATAATGGGCAATATAGTCAAAATTACTATTGGATAGATAGGCACATAATCTATATTTCACGATTTAAGAATAAATGTAATTATTTTAAAATTTTTTTTGTTACTTTAGAATAAAATGTAGAGTATCTGCTTTTGAAATAAAGGTTATATGAAAACTCCTTTTTCACATTATATTATTATGAGGATAAGTCAATTATTATACGCAATATAGTTATAAAATTTTATTGTAATCAAATAGAAACTTACAAGTACATAATTTTCAACATAGTGCTTGCTCTTTAACGCACTTGATACATCGTTGTACAAGCTGCATGGTGCCCTCATAAAAAAAGGTTTTCGGTTGAGCTGTGATCTAGGAATGCACCGTTTCTTTCATCGCTTCGTCTTTGAACTTTTTCTTGCACGGCGAATTTGAATGTTTCCATTTCAAATTCTCCCGTTTACCCTCCGACTCATAATGATGGATCCATGTTTCGTCACCAAATCCTGTCCCTAATCACCTAATAAGAAGTTGTCCCGTTCGTTACCATAGCGATCCAAATGGTGGCAGGTGTCCAAGCGCTTTTGTTAATGCAACTGTGCGAGTTGATTTGGGACCCATCTTGCACAAACTTTATGAAACCCAAGTCAGTTGTTGATGATTTCATAGGCAGAACCGTGCTCGTCTGTCTAAGAGCACCATTTCACGTCAAAGGTCAATGTTTTCTTTTTATGAAATTCAAAAATAGAGACCACTCCATTGGGACCCTTCTTTTCCACACTTTTCCGGGTCATTGGTCTGAAACAACCCTGAAAAGTGATATTCTCGGAAACATTCTAGACTTGTCGGGTTTTTGCCGAATAGCCGCTTTGACAGAACGGTTGTGCTATGAAGTGTTGCACATTATGATAGCTTCCCTAGCTTATTTTCTAGAAATTCTCAATTGTTCATTGGTTTAGGTAAAATTTAAACAAAATATTATAATCTTGCCTTAACAAGATCAATACTCGTCTCTCATACATCTATTATTAAATACAAGCGGGGAGTCCCTTCCTAAGGACTATTTTAATCACCCTCTCCCCCTTCGTTTTTAAGATTTAAATTAATTAAGAATTAATTAAATTTAATTAAGAAAATTAAGAAATAATTTTTTTTTTATACCATTTTGGTTGTCCGAATCTTTTTAAGCATTGCTGCTCATATAGACTAGTAAAATTTGGCTGTACCAACCAGTTGGGGTCAATAGCTCAACTATGGATAATTGAATATTAATAATATATATAATGCAAATTTTTGTTTGAAACAGATTTGTTTAGTAATAAAAAAATATCCATTTGTTCTCAACAAGTTTTTATTATTTTAACGCTCCAATGATTCGGCCATTCCGGCCATTTTCAAGGATCTATGAATAAAATTTGTTAATGACTAATGATAAATTATTTGACAAAAGAAAAATAGTCTACAATTATGTTGATGACCTATGTTTTTGGCTGTTATAGTGTAATAAGGAAGGAAATGTAATTTTTTATGATGTTTTTAAATTTAATTTATAATGAATAGATTATATTTTAAAAAAGAATTGAAAAATCCTTGAAAATTCCGGGAATGGCCGAAACGTTGCAGTGTAAAATAATAAAAAGTGTTGAGACCAAATGGATATTTTTTTATAACTATTAATAATATAGTTTATAATAGAGGTAATTTTTTAACTATCGCCTTTTGCAAACGGGCATTTTCTTTTTACATTAGAAGTCATTAAAAATAGGAGTTAAAATATTAGTGAAGTAGAGCAACATGAACATAACAGAAAAAGTGGCTGAAATTAGAAAACGGCGTTTTCAATTTGAGAAACGTTTTCAATGTTGTTGGATTACCTTCGTTTTTGGAGTTACGATCTCCTCTTGTGAGATTGTGACAAGTCGTACATCGACCAAGATATTCCCTATAAGTGTCTGTTTCAAAGTAAGCAAGGTTTCTGCGGAGGGCAGAACTAGGTTAACGTTCCATTAATTCCATGGCGTAGTCTTAGGCTATAGCTAGACTACACCACCTTAGCTGGACTGATTTAACACCTTATAATGCCACAAGGCAATCAAAGGGAGAAGGCTCAGTAAAGTATATATAATACATTTCATATATTATATATGTACGAAGCAATAGTTCTGTTTTAATGAAGGATACGAAAAAAAAGGCAGAACTGGCGCGTTCACGCAGTTTTCTAAATATAAGAGTATATAAAAATAAATAACAATTATTTTATGACTTAGAAGCAAACCCCACGTTTATTTACCAGTAATGGAATTTTGATCTAAATGCCTAGAATCTGAAAAATAGATGTTTTTAATTTTTTAACATCGTCATGCAATTTACCTGCTACGACATCATCGAAATTTGATTTTTTACATTATTAAAAGATTTATTAATATATTTTGTTTCGGAAAATTAAAAAATTGAGATGATTCGAAAATCCAATTGCCCTTGAGCTCCTATTACCTCCGGGAAGTGGATGTTAAGGTAATTTCTATTTTACGGCGATATTATACTGGGTTCCAGAACGGCCCTCATTATAAACGGTTATTAGAGTTATCATTATTTTTTTTTTCTTTTCAGGACTATCCGGTAGGAATCCACCCGCTAGCCTTGAAGTGACATAAGACGGGCGCTAGGAACCCCGTCGCGGGCGAGGCCTATTGTCTATATGCAGCTGTTGATGAACAGTTGGCGGAGGATAGAACAATAGTTGGCAGCCTCACGAGGACTCAGTATTAGTGCAGCGGCCTACGGTGTCGTCTCTACGCTACCTGGTGAGTGCGTGAATATAATTATCATATCATATCGTATCAATAATGGCCATTTGTCAGTTTACGATTTTTCTCTCTTATGGTATCGATATTTTTTAATAATTTATTTAGGTGTTTCAGATGAATCAGAGCGGAACAAAAAAATATTTATAAATAAAAGAATAAATAAATTGTCGTGGATACAATTTTTAGTTTTTAACAGTTCATAATAAATAAATCAATAAATAAACGTATCCTTGACAATTCATTAATTTTTTTATTTATTACTATTTTCGCTCAGGTGTTGTTTAAATACCAATCGATCAAGATTTACTTACCATCAAACAAACTTTCCAAAAACAAAAAAAAAAAAGAGTAGTTTAGTAAGATACAATACGCGTATTGCGGTTTTTCAATTTTAGGTACTTTTTAAATATTGTTCGATTAAACTATGTTAAGTCTCCACTTCCCGTTTTAAGCAAATGTTTCAATAATTATACAGGACCGCCGTCGCTCCCTTGAAGTCTTCCTGGGGCGGATTCGGCCGAGAAGAATTACCTTCTAATATTTTTTGTGTTATGATTTGCTGTTGGAGTGAAAAGAAATGAGTTATGTACTTTCAAAATTTAAACATTCTTTTCATGCCGTTCTGTCATGGGTAAATAATATAACTATATAATTAACCTTATTTGCGAAAAAAAAAATGTTTTTCAAGGTGTATTGGTTCACTCTGCATTCATTCTGCAAGTGTCTAATACTCATTATGTTTAGGTAACTTGTAAATTTCTGAACTAATATGTTTTTACCATCTCATTATATTTATTTTTGATGAAATTAAATAAGAGATATTTCAAGAAAAGGGTTGACTTTTTATTAAAATTTGTTAAAAAATATTCTATGGATTGAACGAATTTCTGACAATGTTTTACTTATTTGTGAAGGTATGATTTTTTTTGGGGGGGGGGAGGGGTGGAAATCAACGAGAGATGATTAAAAGTTTTTAGAAATTATTTTTTTATTTTGTTTCTTCCCAAACAAGATGAATTATTTTTTAATAGTACTATTTATTAAAGTTTTCCTCTGCAATAATATATACAATTCATTAAAAAAAAAAAATCAGCTATACCATTTTATATCTTTGAGGAAAAACATTTGTGTTCAGTTATCATTTCCTTTCTGAGAACTCATTTCTTCATATTTTTATTTTTTTTTTTAAATATACATACATATAATTTTATTGATTATGAATGGTGGTGATGACTAAATAAATGTATTTATTAGTGTTTAAATAAAATTAATTTTATCCAACTCAATCTTAAAACAATTTATATTTATTTATAAGTCCGACGATTCAGGCAATTCGGTCATCCTCAAGGACAATATTAAATATAATTTTAGAACCATATCAATTTAAAAAAAAACTTTATGAAAGCTTTTCTGCCCAGGTCATTAATTTCTGTCCACAGTTACCCTATTTTGTGAATTCTTCATATTAAATTAAAGCTTTTAATCATAGTTAATTTTCACTATTATAATTTACCACAACAATAATAGGGTAATTGTGGACTAAAATTAATTACCTGGGCAGAATAGCATGAATAAAGTTTTTTTTTTAAATTGATGTGGTGCTAAAATTGCATTTATGATGAGTCCTTGAGGGTGGCTAAGTTGGCCTATAAAGAAATATAAATTGTTTTGAGACAAATATTGAATACAATTTATTTTATTTAAACAAAAACAACCAGTCTCAAGAAACTGTAAAGATTATTTATTTATTAGTTTAGTACGTGGGTTATTCCAGAGGTTTTATACTATTTTAGAAAAGCGAAATTTATCAATTTTTCTATATTATCACCATTTCGATAAAGGCCTTTTTGAAGACGCTGTGACAACTTTGCATGCCCGAATCATACCAGTTCCCCGCCATGTTCTTGAGGAATTCTTGAACCTAATTTTTCACTTCCTCGTTGAAGCTGGGTCGCATTCCAGTCAAATGTGCTCCAGATTGGATCGGTTGTCATATTCGGACTCGTTGATATTTAGTAATACTTTTAACCCATTGATATTCGGTTATCAAGTTCATTTTGGAATTAAGTAATGTTTATATTAAATGGCTTGGGGTAATAATGTGATGTCTATTTTTTTAAAAATTAATTAGAATTTTTTACAAGTGATCTTTTTTTTTTCTCTATAAAGCATTTTTTTGTGTTTCTTTGTCTGACACCACAATTCCAACATGTTTACTTATGATATTATAGAGTACACAACTATATCAAACTTTGAATAAGAGATCTATAATTTTTGGAAACGGCTCTACTGAAAAATTGTATCACATCATATTTTATTATTATCAGCCAATGCACAGACTTGCCTGTTGAGCGATTTTGTAACGTACTGACTTTTATAGGCTATTATAGAGGGGGTCACCATCGTATTGTGGGTGTTCCAGAGCTCTGTAGGTTCTCAGGTAGTTTGCTTCCATGACTGATGGTCGCATAGAGCTATGAATATGTAGGCAAATAATTAAGTCAGTTTTTTGTTTACTGCACGAGAGAAACCTAATAGGGTCATGTGTGACAAAACTTTCCGATGTCTTGTCTGGCACTGTTTGTTTCACCAATCCATTTATTTACTGCACAGCTTTTGCAAGAGTTTTGCCAGAGGCAATAGAGAGGTTCCCATCTGCCGTATTCTCGCCCTGTTATAAATGTCAATACATTGGAAGGAAAACTGGAGATAGTATGATGAATTTGGCAAGATCTCTTCCTAATGTTGTTGTATGCCGAAGAAACTGTACTAGCTTACTAATTACCCTATCAGATATCCCTTATAGGGTATGGGGTTAGTTTGTTTAATATTTTTTTCTCGAACATAAAACCAAGATGTAGTAGGTTGCTAAATGCTAAAATGTTTTTCAGTAAAAAAAAAAAAATGGTAATTTTTAAGAATGTATGAAGTTTTGTAAAATTTTTCTTCTCTGAATAAAACTTACTTTTGATCAAATGTAGAGGCAACTAAATATTTTTTGGATAAGCGTAGTGCAGGCTCTTTATAATGGAGCAGGTTCTAAGAAATCATATCTGTGAAGTCCTTTTTTTTCTTCCTAAAAAATAAAATAAAATCAGCTTTGAATAATATTTTGAAATATAATTCATATTTAATCGCAACTAATAAAAACATTTAGTCAGATAAAATTAGCATTTATTTTACAATTCATTTAAGTAACTTGAGAGTAGAAAACAGAACTTATAAAAGATTCAATGGGATATCTTCTGTTCTATTCTTTTCATATCTAATAATCAAAGTTATGTTTCTTAAATTTAATTGATCTTATGAATTCTAATATTAATTTTTTTTATTACTGCTTTATTACATTAATTATTTTCTATATTATTAAATTACAAATAATAAAATATATGGCGGTGTCCCTCACACAACTTCGCTAGTCAGAATTACAATACAGAATTATTTTGTATCTACGATAATATTGATCTTTTTCTGCAATTTCATTATTTAGAATGTGGAAAATGCGCTCTTAAAATTTTCCAAAAGATATATAGATTTCGAGTCTTTCCAAAAAGTAATAGAAAAGTGAAGGAGTTTTCATGAGAACCTGCTCAAATATTTTTGAAATCATAATTATACTCTTGAAAGTTCAATATGCCGTATGATTACCAATGATGGTACAATTTCGATGTTTTTTTTTTGTTTTGTATAGATTTAATCATCTACTGAATAGTTGCTTTAGTTTAAAGAAAGTTTTTATTATTTCATTTTTGGATTCTTAGTATCTTGAAGCGTAAGTGCTCAAATTTTTATTTTTATTCAATTAGAAATATTCATTATTGAATATAAAGTAAATAAATAAAAAGAAAATCCGTACCGTTACCTCCCCATGAAGTATCTGGGGTTAAGTAGTTGCAAGGAGGTACTATTTCTTGAACAACTCTTATGAAAAGAGGTGAATTTTTTTATGATCACTTTCCTAGTCATTTCTGACATATGGGAAGGAGAGGGGTTATCTACAGGTTACTACCCTGTTTTAACCATGGTGAGGGTTTAAGTTCATTTCCTGGGACCACCAAGAAATAAAAGTCCACTCCACGGGGCGGATTCCAATCGGCGCAGCTGCAGTGATGGGGCAGTCAAAGTTTGACCCCTTAACTCCCTCGGTCACAAACTGACCAGGGAGGTGATTGTTCAAAATAAAGCTTAACTGCCAGATTTTTGGCCAATCAAGGTCACCCACTTTATTGAGGTTGAATGGGTCCCAGGAAGGATTTCGAACTCACAGATTCGACTCTAAGCTACAATAACATAATAAATAACTATATGCCATGATTCAAACCCAAGTAATTTGAGTAAGTAAGATAGCGCCTTATTCACTGAGCTAACCGTTTCCCAAACGAAAAAACAATATAACGATAATATCTGTTTTTACTGCTTAGATTGATAATTGATTGTCTTGTGAATATCGAATTATCGTTTGGTTGAGTATGTCGCCTTTAGGAAAATAAATTATTACATAGATATATATTCTTTTTTTTTTTAAACCTCAGTTTATTCCTGTGGCGCAACAAACACGGTACCGCCACAGTAACTGTTTTTGTAATACGGACTGGCTATCTGATCCTCGGCAGGAAACTATTCCTATGCCATCCAGATAGCCAACAGTTGTAAAAGTAATAAGTAAACTAGGAGATAGCCTAATTGCTAGTGACATGTACACAAGTTTTCTCATTAGAGTTATTACTCTAATTAGAGAATCGAATTACTGACAGGCCACTTATAATTCCGTTAGCTTCCTTGTTAAACGACTCATTTAAAATGCTAATTAGGAAACTTGTTCCCGATAAAAAATCTATTGCCTCCCCGATCCGTGGGCGCCTGCCAACCTCCCGTATCCATCTTCGTCTAATAAAGTTAGCCCTGGCGAAGGCACGGCCATTTTGCGAATTTCCTTCCAGAGGCTTTTCATAGATTGAAATATTGTTCAACTTCATATCTCTACCAGTCTTTCTTTATGAAAGTAAATAAAGTTCCAAAAAAAAAAAGTTATGTATTTTATTATACATTAAGGAATCATAGAAGTAAGAAAGCACCCAGTTAAATATTTCTTTTTTTAGTTGTTTTTTTTTGTGGTTGATTTATTTAGTAGTTTTCCTGGTAAGCAATTGGACAGATATCGTAAGTTTAAGATAAGTTTACTAAATGAATTGTTATAGGTTGATTCAATAAAGTTTTATTTGCTTTAAACATTTTTTAGATATATTATTTACATTCAAAATAATTATTGAATTATCGTCAAATTTATGGATGATAATTTACTAAGAACAGAAAATAATAGATCTAGAAACTTTTTAAAAAAAAATAAATTTATTGAACTACCCTATAACAATTAATTTAAATTAAATAAATGAATAAAATAAAAATAATTATAGGAAAGTTATAACTTTTAAAAATTATTAAAATTTTAACTTAAATTCTACTTTTGATAATTTTTTATTATTTGCCTTTTTTAAGAGAAACATGTTGTTATAGGCTGAAATGAGAGCTGATTAAATTCACTTCAAATTCAATCAATTTTACTGTTAGGAAGCATATTTTTATGATATTTCTAAAAATAAGAGATAAATAAGATTTTTATTTACTTTTGGATAAAATAGTCAATTTATAAAGCCCTAGTACTGAGTCTCAAATTATAAAAAAAAAATATATATCAAATTTTATGCCAAATAGAATATCATAAATTATCTGCGATGTAGTTTTGGAGTTATTAATTAATAATTGAAAAAAAAAGGGAGCATTTTGCCTAAAATCCCCAAAATATCTTCTAGTCTTTACAAATGTAAACTTTTTTCTTTCATTAGTCACATAGAAGTAACTTAAATTATATATCTAGAACACAGATTCAAAATTCGCGTTAACCGTTGCCAAGCCACCTTTAAGCTTCCACAAATTAAAAAATTAATTTTGAACTTTAAGAAAAATAAAAAAATGATGATGGAAACATTATTTACTAAGCCTGATGATAATTAAGTTATGGTTTATTTGATGTAGCATCTTTTCGTTTTTTTATTCCATGAGCATCCACACAAATTTGGCTTTTATAAATTATATAAAAATGAGAAGAAAGAAAAAAAAAATGCTCATCTAAACAATAAATATTGTATTTATAACCAAAATAAATAAATAAATAAGAAAGAAGCCACGATAGCCTTGTGACGGTTTTTTTTTGTTTTGGAGGGAAAAAATAGCTAAATTTCATATTATGTTTAATAATTATTAATTTATTAGAAAATATATAGTAGCACCATTTATTTTGTAATAATTAGAGACAAATCTAAAACATCTATGCTATTGTTATTTTATTGTATTTTTCTACAATTTTTATGATACTAAAATTTACGTCGAAAAGTAAATAAAATGTCCAAAACTGAGAGCAAATTTGTATTCCGCACACCAAAACCACAGTTCATTTATACTTTTTATGAAAATAAAAAAAAAAAAGTTTAATGCTTGGTAACGAACAATATAAAAATTACTTTAAAATGGTATTTTTTGGAGAAAAAGTAAGTTTATGCCCAAATCGAACTCAGTATTAGAGTCTGCTCTCCAAAATAACAGTAAATTCTACATTTTGATGAAAATAATAAAAGAAAAATAGTTTTGTTGAAAAAAAAAAGATTTTTTCTGCTTCAGATGATTTTCCTGAAACTAGATATAGTTTTGAGCAGTATGATGTATAATTTTAGTTTTTTAAATTTGAAACAGATTTTTCAGGATGAAACATAGCGCGGAAAATAAATTTTATACTATTATTTTGTCAATTTATTTTTCCAATAAATAAATGGGTGCTTAACGTTTGAAAATGATGATTGTCATAAAAAGTAATTAACCCTTTACGCCATTTTTGCAAGAGGCTACAAAAATCTATTTCAGATGAATGAATATTATCTCGTCTTAATAAGAAATAACAAACAAATCTTTAAATCTCTGTTTTATTTCGTTTGTTCTTTGTTTACATTCAATTAACGTTCAAGTAGGCATCATTGGTGAGACCAGCATTTTATTTTTATAATAAGTATTTTAAGTTTTAAAATTAAAATAATGGAAAAATAAAACACACCAATAAAGAACGATAAAAAGCTAGACAAAAAATTAAAATATGTATGGGAAAAAATAATATATATACAAAAAAATCATGTATAATTTTAGCACATAATATTTAATTTTTATAATGTGACTATTAATATTGTTTTATGCTCTGACTATTTATATTAATAGGCTTAAAAAAAAATTGTTTTTTACTAATGTTAAGTATAATGTGTATGAGGCAGCCCAATGAAGTTGGGCAGTATAACATTATTAATAAAGTTTTTTTTATCTCTTGTTTAGTTGAATATTGTTTTTGAAAAAATCCTATATCATTATTATTTACAACGAAATAACAAAAGGATTATAAGATTTTATCTGCGCTATTACTTATCAAAACGGTAGATACATCCTTTGTTTATAGTAAACACTATTAGCTATTGATATCGATGATAAACACCGACATGAAGAGTGATTTGGATTTTATGACAATTTACATCTCTGGTGGTAACTTTTAAATAAACCGACCAATTTCAAATATAAAAGATACATTTGAAAAGTTAAATTGCAAATAATAAAATAAGTATAATTTAATTACAATAAGATAAAACTTAATTTATTTTCGGGGCAACATTTCATGCTAAAAAAAAACAAAAAAAAAACCCTTTAAAGTAAATAATCAAGTTTGTTTTTATTCTCAAAACCGGTTCTTTTGGCGTTGTCACAAAGTCAATATTTTCAAAATATATAGACAAAATAAAAAATATATTTAAAAACTTCTTTACGCTATTTATTGTTAAAATAAATATAAAGGGACATTCCTTCATCAATAATAAATATTAACCTGTGATAATAATGATGATTAAAACCAACGTGAAGAGGGAACTGAATTTTACGACTATTCATATCTTTAGCTGTATCTTCTAAATAATTCGATTTCGAAGGTTAAATATACGTTTGAAAAAATAATTTAATAAAGTAAGAGTATGAAATTTATTTCCGGGCCAATATTGCATTATGACAATTCTTTTTAAAAAAAAACACAGATGAGGTTTTTGACTTCTAAAAGTTTATATTTTTTTCCGGAAAAAAGATAATTTTTTTTAACACCTGCTGTGGTGCAAATTTGTATACAATTTCAAACTCTTGCACTAGAAAAAAAAATCAAAGGGACAGGTTTACAAGTTTGCATAGCAAAAAAGCGTTTTTCGATTTTCATAAAAATTAGGAATAACCTTTTTTATCGAGGGCAGGGGGAAGGGGGGTGTAGAATCTTTTTTTTATTCATTTAGAAAATTATATCAAATAAGGTCTGACCAGATAATACCTATCGGTTGGTGCCAAAATAACATATAACAATGATAGACATAAGTGAGGTTTATTGATTACAATTTGGACTATTCAGCTATATCAGTGCAATATGAATTGATCTCTAGTGATATAACTAATAATTAAATTAATAAATACTAAAATGAAATAAAGTAAAAAAAATATAATAAAATACTAATTATAAAAAAAAAAATAATGATAAAAATAACTGAAACAACTTTGAAGTGAATAATAATGTTACAAATTTACAATTAGTGAATTAATATAATAATCGGAATAAAACAAGATGGTGCAAGAACATGATAAAATAAGGATGTTTCACAAAAGTCACTATTTTGATACTATTACCAAGCATAATACTTATTGTTTTTCAATTTTCTTAAAAATTAGGAATCAGGAGTTTTTGATAACGTCATTACAAATCTGAGCCCGCTTTTGGCAAACAGAACCCTTATAATCATCAACCATCATATTAATGTTTTCGCTGATGTTTCGTTTAAAATTTTTAATTCTTAAATTGACATAAAAAATTGCTTCCAATAATCATTTTCATATTGAAAACCCAAAGATTTTTAAAACAGTTCATAGTACCTGATAAAAATATTTTTCCTTCGTTAGTGATTTATAAATTGTTAGTTTTTTCCTGATTCCTCACAGTTACGTCTCTGTAATGGAACCTAAATGTAAAATATAAATATA
>NW_027114029.1:1796593-1802313 GCF_000696795.3 Halyomorpha halys
ATATATTTAAATTGTTTATATAAACAATAAACATCTCCCTAAACTCCATTTCCTAAATACTTTTAACTCATTTTGATTTAATTTTTGAATAATCTTTTTTTTTCTAGAGGGGTGTAGAATCTAAATTTGAACAAGGTTTGATCATTTATTTTAAGTTTCCGTTTGTAGAACCACTTTTCAAGTTTAGTAGATTCTTTTCTGGTCCAAATTTTGACAACAGCTCTTATTGTTATTCATTTTTTCATAAATATTGAACAACAAGATATAAACATATTTTGGTTCCTAGTAAGCATTCTCGTTTGTTGAGTTATAATAGGATAATTTTTCTTCACTAAACAAAAAATTGTTTCTTTGAATTCCACTTCACCAATTAATTTTATTTGTTATGTTGCTTTAAAATTGTAACTATTTCATAAGTTTTTGTTGTAATACAGTTTCATTTTAAAAGCTATTTTAGTCTCGTTATATTTATTCCACAATATATCGAAGCATCTCTATGATTTGATATGGTTTTTAATCTTGACTGGCTGCTTGTGGATAAGATTCCAATTTATTTTCCAAAAAAGTAAATATCATTGAATTGTTAAGAAATACATAAAGAAGCACATAGTTATGTAAATTTGACATTTTAAAAAATACTACCCCGTAGAATATAAGTGTAGCGTGTTATAAGTAGGTTTATAAGATAAGTTAAAGGCAAACTTGTTAGATTTATGGTATCCTTCTTTTGAATTCCGCTGTATCAGGTTAATCCGTTATTGGAATAAATTTTTTTTGGCAAGGTTCCACGGGAAGGGGAGCTTCCTAAGTTTTTCATCATTTGCAAAAAAAAAAAATATCAAAGATCTACTCTGTGCCGTGATTTCCTTCACCCTTATGTTAGTTTCTAATTTGTTTTTTTGCCTTCTCTCTCTCCACCCTCAATTTTTTCTTTTTTTATTTATGCCCCTACTGGAAGATTTGTTCACTCGAGAAGAGGGTAGGATGGTTTCCCCATCTGGCGCCGCCCCGATGACTCAGGGAATTTAAAACTTTTAAACATGGAGTCCCTTGAAACAAACACAGTGGGGGATGAGGGGAATAAAAAAAAAAATCAATATGTGCCTACTCGAATATATTTCAGTGGCTGAACTCCACCCCCTCCAAAGGCGGCCCACCATTTTGGATCGGGCCCCCACCCTGGCGCCATAGGGGCATAATAAAGCGAGATAGACAGGCTAAAAGAGGAGAGAGAAAGAAAGAGAGAGAGAGAGAGAGCGAGGGGGAGGGAGAGGGTGCTACAATGGAACTCAATTCTACCAGATATTGGAAAAAGGTGATTTCCTTCGGCTTCTTTGAATACATTCCGGCCAACAATTCATTTGCTCTGAAAGGGTCGCCTGTCCTGTGAAAATACATTATATATCCCAAGGCTGACAAGGAAAGGTATTTCACCATTAAGGAGGGAGGAATAGTCCTTCTGTAGAAAATCGGAAAAAGGAGAAGGAAAAAAAAAAAAAAAGAAATTCGAATAAAAAGAAGTGCTGTCGGCGCTGGTGGAAATTCGTAATCGGAATATTTTGTATTGCCTGTGGTTTTCAATAATGGCATTACCTTGTAAAGGTTGGCTTTTCCTTAAAAGGGCCTTTATTAAATCACACTGTCTGTTCTTGACAGATATTCTGTCTCCAAGTGGAAATAATGTCATTAACGATATCCAAATTTTATGTAGTTTTATAAAGAAATAAAGAGTTTAAATCTTAATAAATGTTGTGAAAATTCCGTCTCTCTTAAAGTAATTCACATTTTTTCCACTGAGACATATTCAGTCGTATTATAATCAGCTTATAAATATTTATCAAGATATTGAGAGGAAAAACTTCTATTTTGAGATCAAAATATTTAGATATTTCTAGATAAAAAAATCTGAGCTCAATATAAATCGTTTTCATCATTAAATTACTTTATTGAATTTCCATAACCCGAGGTAATTTTTTTTTTCATTGGTTTAGTATTAAATATGTTTTTGAATACTGCTATTTCAAAATTAAAAACATTACAAACAAAAGGAAAAGATAGTAAGAGGGTAGCAAAACTGATTGATATTGTTTTTAAAATAATATTGTGAGACTATTTTATATAAGGAGAAGGTGGTTTGGGTTGCAGTCAGAATTTCTAGCCTTCATAGCTAAGAACAAAAAACTAGATAGCAACCAATGAATAAAGATATCTAGAATGATTAAAGTAAGTAATTGTACAGAATGAATATAAGTATTTATTATTTTATTTTTATCTTATTAAAAGTTTTTTAACTTATTTGTGTTGTCTTCATCTTCTCCTCATATATATTATCCACTGTCAACTATCTTCTCATCTTTAAGACTATTTTTTTTTAAATTTCATTATAGAATTTAGAAATTTGCATTAAAAATGTATATAACAATTAAATTTGTTGATAGTTATACAATGACATCATATAGGCGTGTGGAGAATCTTCCTACTGGTAGAACTCCAATTATATTTTTTGAGGAGAGATCTCAAACCCATCTTCTTTTCAGATGCCTCGGAGGATTGTCAGACAATGGAGGAGAATCCAGATTAGAAACAAGTTGGTTTGGGTCGTTAGGAAATTTATCATGGAAGGATTGGTATTTGGTTCTGGCGAAATCGGTATACGGGACATTGAGATCCTGAGGATTATTTGATTTGTGACAAAGTTAGGAGCATTAAGGATTTTACGAAGGATTTTGGATTGTAAGGATTGGATACGAGGGGAATAAGGTGATGAGTAAAGCCCCAAAGCTCAACTCCATAGTAAGACTATTTAAATTAGTAATTTTGATGACAAAATTTCTAGAAAGAAATAGATAGAACTAACCATAAGGCAACAAAGTGTGAAAATTTCAATTTCATATAACATTCTTAAGATAATGCTAAAATTGAATAGTGTAATTACCGGGATTGTATCACCCGAAGAACCAGAAACATCCTGAAACGTTGTTCTGTGAAATGAAGAGTATTTTAAGTAATATTATGTAGGAAGTTTTTTACAGCTTACATAAAACTGCATTAATAATAGCTTTATACAAAATAACTAAGTTAGGTAATTGTTTTCCATCTAGTTTTATTTATTTAGTCACAGGTTTACGTAGATATTGTCAAATACTTCAGTTGGTATTATGTAATATTTACCGTTATTTAAATGTGATATCACCTGCTATATTAACCCCTTGACGTAGTTTTATTTTCTTTTTCTTTCTGTTGAACAAAAAACTCGGTGAGAAAAGGGTTAAAAATCAGTTAAAGGGAATTTATTTTTTATAATCCAGCAATTCTAATTTAGCGCAAGGAGGGGCATTTTAAGTATAAATGAATAATAAACCCCGGAAGACACTAAAACGGGATTAAAGGCCATTAAATATTTTTTAAGACCGCTTCTATAAATCCAGGGGTACTGCAGGATGTTCTACTACCCTCTCTTCTTTACAGGTTTTGCGATTTTCTTATCTTCTTTATTAGCTGAGGTGTTGATGTTCTGCTTGTTAATCCCCTATCTTCGATATTTAAAATATATGGCCTAAATTGAAACGCTTTTTAATAGCTTAAAGTATTGTATAAGTTCAAAAAAAATAAATAAAAAAGCATTTACAAATGATCAATTTTCAAAATATTAAAATTTAGAATAAAGAATTAAATATGATATAAATTTTTCAATTAGAATAATAACTACTATAACTATAATACTTATTGTTGAAATAAAATAAATTTTATCCAATTTTAGTCCCAAAAGAATTTATATTTCTATATAAGCCCGACGTTTCGGTCTATTCGGACAATATTTTTTTTTTTAAGTTTTAATGTAAAAGTTAAAATTTTTAGTAATATTTTATTTTTATATGAAATATTGTGACTATATTCGTTTTGAAAGAGCAGTCGGGTAGAATGAATTTCTAGTAAATTTAAAAATAAATAATAAAAACCCTAAAACATTGAAAAGTGGAATTTGATTAAAAATCGGAAGAAACCCGAGTACTCAAAACTTTTTTTTTTAATCATTTATTTATTGTTATTTACAACTGTATACTTAATATATACACATCTAGTAAATTTGTAAGTGATATTATGACATGATACAAACAGGTGGAGAATCTACCCATTGATAGAACTCCAAAAACATTTCCAAAGGAGAAGATCTCGAGGCCATCTTCTTTTCAGACGCCTATGAGGATTATTAGGTAATGAAGGAGAAGCCAGGTTAGAAACGAGTTGGTTTGGGTGATTGGGAATTTTATCATGGAAGGATTGGTATCTGGTTCTGGCCAAATCGGCAACATATGGGACGTTGAGGTCCTGATGGATGATTTGATTTGTGACAAAGTAAGGAGCATTTAGGATTTTGGACTGTAAGGATTGGATTCGGGAGAAATTCTAAGGTTTTGTGGAGCCCCAAAGCTCAACTCCGTATCTCCAGATAGGCCTTATAACAGTCATGTAGATCAGTCTTTTGTAATGGATTGGAAGTTTGTACCGTTCAAGGACAATTTTAAATACAATTTTAGAAAAACATCAATTTAAAACAAAAAATTCAGAAAATTCTGAGCAGATCATTATTTCAGTCCAAAATTATCCAATTGATTGTTGTGATAAATCAAAACAGTGAAAATTAATTTCGATTAAAAGTTTTAATATTTAATTTAATATGAAGAATTAAGAAAATAGAGTAATCGTGGACAGAAATCAATGACCTGGGCAAAATAGTCTACATAAAGTTTTTTTTAAATTGATTGTGGTTCTAAAATTATATTTAAGATGAGGATGACCGAAACGTCGGACTTATAAAGAAATATTAATTGTTTTGAGACTAAAATTGGATTAAATTAATTTTTTTTAAACAATAATAACTAGTCTCGAGAAAGTGTAAAGATTATATATATAATACTTATTTTTATTATCAAAGGATCCAAACTAATAACTCTGTTTCTGAAAACAAAGTCAATTACAAATTAGTCAACGTTTTGCCTAAACAATTTTCTTTCAGACCTAATCTAATTAACGAAAATCACTAAGATATTAATGTATATAATTACTTCATTATTAATTTGATCAAAAACGGATTATTTATGGAATTCTTTTTCTTGACTTGAATTAAGACTTCTGAATTGAAGAAACATCTAGTTCGTCGTAAACTTTAGTATGAGCTTTAAGGAAACATTTAGAAACTTATAAAAAACTACAGATACTTTTTATTAATAACGAAGGCAAAAAAAAATGTGTTTATATTCTAACAAATAATTTTGATTTTATGCATCCCATGATAACAAAAAAACTTCATTTGAAACTTATAAAGTTTTCATTTGTAAAAATTAGAATAATATTTCGGATGTTGTGCGAAATCAGCACACTCTTTTCAATTGTTACTAAATAATTACAAAACTATGGACTTGGCGAAATAGCTCGCAATTTTGTTGTAAAAGTCAATAAATTCTGCTACAATTAGAAACCAAAATGAGCACTGTGCGATCATTACTTTACAAGACAGCCTCTGCAAACATTAATCATTTTCTCTAAAAATCGAAAATTGTTGTAGTTCTCTTATTTTGGGAATATTGTAACACTAATTTATTTTTTGTAAATTTAATTATCTTTCATATAAGTCTATATCAGAATGTTTACGCCAAATGGTTCTTTGAAAAATTGTGAATTACCAAAAGTATTAATAAGTTGAATTTGAGTGATATATA
>NW_027114029.1:1802378-1803810 GCF_000696795.3 Halyomorpha halys
ATATAGGGTATTAATTGTTTGTTAAATTCGTATTAACAGAATTAATGTGGCGTTCGATCATAAAACATTGTGAATCATTTTTTTTATGAACTAAAGTTTTAGGCATTACCACCTTTAGAAAATTTCTTTTCTTAAGTGAATTAGGTTGATATAACGTTATCGTAAGTGACTGCTGTTTGAAGGAAAAACATTCTAATTAACATTTAATTTAACATTGAAAAATTTTTCATTTTTGCAGTAACCATGATTTACCTTGAGCGCCTCAAATATAAAATGCGAAATGGGCTTATTGAATACAATACTTTGAGTAATAAATTAAGGTTTTAGTTATCATTCAATTAACAGAATCAAAATTTAATCGTTAGAATATTAATACAAAAACAAACAAAATTTGTTTGCTAACCAGCGTACTCAATTTATATAAATTTAATTTTTGAATACTCCTGAATGCGCTGTTCAGTTCGTAATAAACTTTTACTAGAGCTTTATTAGAATTATGATTCTTTCAGAAAACGAATTAAGAGGCAACAACTTGAGCATCACTAAACAATTATAAAAAAAAAAATTAATTTAGTTTATTGTCGGTCGTTTAAATAGTTAGACTTGCAACATCCCGAAGTGTAGCCAGTTCTCAAGTATCGAACAAACCAGAAGGCAGGATAGAGATATTACCAGCAAAAATAGACATGGGATAGTTCCAACTTTTCATATAATTTTTTTCTGCCTATGTTATGTATATATATATCAAGATTATTATCAAAAAAAGGATTTTTTTTATTATCCGAAAAAACTTTCGGGTAATTTTCATTGCCAACATAATTTGTTGGAAATGTAATGGAAAAAATGCAGTAAAGGAAAAAAAAACCCGGAAAATTATAATAGAACAAAAATCCTCTGTATCATCAATAATACTGATCTAATTTAGTTGATTTTTTCTTTTAGATAATTTCGTGAATATAAAATTATCTCATTTTATAGCTGATCATATCATCATCAGATGAAGGGTCATTTTATATTTATAAAATATAAATAATTTACCACACCGAATATTTATTGAATGAACTAATTTTAATTATGTATCCTAATTAACATTTTTATTCCAATTATGAAGTGCTTAAATCTTAAATAAAAAATTTGGTGATGAAAATTTTTCTTACATGTTATTTCGTCTACAGACCGTTTTCTTTTGAAAGAATGATGTAACATAGCTTTTCTCAGTTTCAACCATATCAGGTTCATTTCTGAACTCTAATGTTTCACTGTGGCCTTTCCTTTGTTGAATTGTTACAAGTCGTTATCCATAAAAAAAAAAAAAAAAATCATAACTAAAATTTAAAAACCTAAGAAGAGTTGAATTGTAAGAATTATAATTTTACCAATTATAATAAAAAATATCCCTATTGTTTCATCCCTATGGCCATTCTCAAGGATT
>NW_027114029.1:1804090-1807655 GCF_000696795.3 Halyomorpha halys
GAAAGAAAAATTAATTGGTACACAGTGTTTCCAATCACGTTTTATTGGTTAATTGACTTTATGATTTCAAAGTTGTATTGAGTAGATTGTCCCTGAAGATGGCCGGATTGGCCGAAACCTCGGACTTATAAGAGAAATAAAAGGTTTTGAGACTATAATGGATAAAATTTGAATTATTTATTAAAAAGTTACCAGTCTCAAGAAAATATTAAGATTATAAATTTATTTATTACTATTTTTGGAATGAAAAACCACCGACGAAATAAGAGCCCTTGAGATCAAAAGTGGTGTAAGTCATTCCGTTATCATCAATATTAATTTTAATAAAAAAAAAAAGTTATTTAATTAATAACTGAATGTATTGAACTCAAATATTTTTAAACAGTTAAATGTGACTGATTTGTTTTAACAGAAAACAAAAACTATTATTCCTAACTAAAAAGTTAATAGAATTCTCCTAAACGTTTGGTTATCTCAAAACTTCAGGTTTGATGGCACAGATTTTACATAAACGGTTCAGCTGTTTAATGTAATGGTTCTCATTATTTTATAATTATTAAAAAATTAATAATTTTAATTATTCCATTAATTCATAATTAAAGGATTTTGTTTGCAATCGTTATCGATTTAGGAATAATTCCCTGCTTTGATTGCTCCCACCTTTATCCAATGAAAATAATAGAAATATTAACTGAATGGCAGGCAACTTGGACCAACTTAACAGAAAACTAATTAAGAAAAAATAAGAGTACAGTACCTCTATGGAAGATATCAATCGAAAGCTGCAGACGACATGAAGTAGTACTGACCAGACGTATTGGACACACTCGACTAACCTAAGAATACTTAATGTCTGGAACATCTAGACCAACGTGTAGACAGTGTAACGTACCATTAACCGCTAAACACATACTGACAGACTGCATGCATTTGATAGACACCGGACTATCATAGCACTTGGCAAATTTATTAAACGATAATAATCCTCACATTACAGAAATATTTGATTACCATAAGAAAACAAATATGTACCCAAGAAAAAAACAAATAACAAATACTATTTATTACATCAATTAATGTCACTTACTGTTATCATTTTTTTTTCTTTTCAATTTCATATTATTTAAATATTTTCTTAATATTAGCTGAAAGCAAAGCAAGAGTTAAAATTAAGAAAATTCTAGTATGGATATAATGATATTAGGAATGTTTTCTAGTTTAAAACTAGGGGAGTATGCATAGGCAAACATAACTCTCACCTTACATCATATTAAAAATAAAATAATTCTCTGCAGGTTTCGTGTACATTGAATTACTGGACTGATTTACGTGCTGTTTTTTTTTTGTTTTTTTTTTCAAAATGTTCTCTTTCAACGTGGGAAGGTTTAAAGATAATGAAATCCCCGAATTCTCAAGTAGAAAAAAAGTTATGAACACAATTAAGCGTATTTGTTTTGTAGCTCACAAAGTAAACTTTTTTTTTTTTCACTAGTATTGTAAACCAATTGATTCGTTTCTTTCCGAAGAATAAGAAAAATATATCACTGATTCCATTAAGCTATGTTATTAATATTACCTAAAAAAATTTTTTTAGGTAATATCAAATAATATTCATTTTCAATGTCGCCTCAAACTAGCATTATTCAAAGAAATTTAAAATTATATATATATATTTTATTTTATACCAGATCGGCCTGATGAGCCTTACATGGTTGATATAACAGTTATATTACATATATACATTTTTTTAACAAATGATTAAATACAGTCTCGTACAAAAGACACCCCTAACTATAAACAATGTTATTATTAAAAGAAGAAAAAAAAATAAACTAAATACATAAGAATAATGCTTCTTAATAAAAGATGAAAGTAAGATTAATAACAATAACTAATGATATTGGTATACTTAAATAAAACAAACAATTGCCCTCTAATATTAAAAAGAAACAAGTTAATTTGAAAAAGGGAAGAGAGAAGAAAATATATATATAAAAAAAAGGTAGTGTGACTATGAATTAATTTTGTATTTATTAAAGTTTATAACAGAATGTCCTGCAGCAGTCTGGGCTTCAGTCTCAACAGTACGGGTTGAGGTAAATTTAAAATTAGAAAATTTACTACTTGATTTATTTGGAAGATTTTTTTTCTTCCTGTGACTATTGTTTATAAAATCGTTCATAGCTCTTCTTCATCCAATTCCTACGCTAACGGAACCGTAGAGCCCTAAGCCAATGTCAAGTTTGGTGTAGATTGGTCGAGTAGTGTTGAAGTTTCTATTTTTTTTTCCAAAGGAAATTGTGTGATAAAAAATATTATTTTCCAATTTTTTCTAATTCGTACTTAAGGGATTCTCGAGGTGCTGAAATCAGCTTTCTTTTAAGCCTAAAAAATATTTTACTACATTTTCATAGGTCGGTCGTTCCGAATTGTTTCAATATAGTACTAATATTAAAGCACAGTAATTGTTATAAAAAAGTATATAGATGAAAATATCGCAGATAATGAAATTGTCTAATTGAAAAAAAAAACATCAACTGAATCTGACCAGTATTAAGGATTATTCAGCAAAGTTAGCTATTAGCCTTTATGTCACTATAGTTACCGTCTTATCACTTGATTTAATTGATATTCTATTTATTGAAGTTCCAATAACGTTCAATTAATGTATATACATCCTCAAATATATCAATAGCTAAGCATTGCCAGATCTGCTAGTAAATTATATAATTATATCCGTAATTATTGGTATTACTTTGCTTACTTTACCCTCAGGTACCTGACTAAGGTTAAGGTAGCACTTTGTTGGGGCTGGTTAGGTGTCAATTTAATCTGGGAGAGGGGGTAATAGAATGATAATTGAATATCGTTAACCACCTTCAGTATCCCACCTTCTCTGGCCTCCTGAGGAACTCTCTGGTCGATTTTTTTTTATGAAAATTTTGTAAGGCTAATTGATGAAGATGGTTTTTGGAAATTGCATTAAATTCTTAATATAATTTTTTTCATATATACCACGTATCTTCAGTGGTTATGCTGGTGCATTGACTGAATGGGAGATTTGAAATTAGAAAAATGACTTAATTAAAAAATCATGAAAAGTGCAATATGAAAGTTCGAAAAAATTATATAAGAGAAGGAGAACGAAATGCTTTATTCATTCATGCTGCCTAAATACATCGGGTTGCCACATTACACAGCATACTGATCAATCCATGATCGGACATATATAAATTACATATTCTTATGTGATATAATATAGTAGAAAGATTTTTATTTATTTATTTATTTTTTATTTTATTTATTTGTTGATATTTACAGCTGTATAAAAAAATACAACCAGTAAATTTGATCATAATGACATATGATATGATACAGGATGTAGTGAAACTACCCAGTAGTAGAACTCTAAAACAGTTTACAATATAAGGTCACGAGGCCATCTTCTTTTCAGGCGCCTTGGAGGATTGCTAGGAATGGAAGAGGAAGCAAGGTTAGAAACGAGTGGGTTTGGGTGGTTAGGGAGTTTATTATGGAAGGAATAATATCGGACTCGGGCTAGATC